>NW_023620722.1:0-6306 GCF_014905685.2 Nematolebias whitei
TACAGGAAGCTAAATAAACAAGTACCTTTATCCAGGTGGCCAATGACTCAGCTCCATCAGGAACTGCCAAAGGTCACCGATGGTAAGTACTTCTCGACCCTCGACGTCGCCTCTGGTTTTTGGACCATCCCTGTGCGCGCCGAGGATCAACACAAACTAGCTTTCACTTTTGGCAGCCGACAATACACCTTTACCAGGTGTCCCTTTGGCTACGCTAACTCACCTGCAGAGTTCAACATCTTTTTGAACAAAGCATGTCCAGACGCCCACGAGCGTGGGACACTGATCTACGTGGACGACATCCTTTTGAGGCAGCCAACACTGGACTCTCATTTGGCTGAGATCGACCACGTCCTAAATCAGCTAACAACTGCTGGTGCTAAAATCTCACTGTCAAAATGCCAGTGGTGCAGAACCAAGGTGGATTACGTTGGCCTCCTAGTGGGTCCGGACGGAATACAACCACAGTTGACTCGCACCCAAGGCCTAGACAACCTCAAAGTACCAACCAATCTCAAAGAGCTACAGAGTTTCTTGGGAGTGTGTAATTACTCTCGCCAGTTCATAGAGCATTATGCGGATCTCGCAAAACCACTGACTGAACTCTTAAAGAAAGACGTTCCTTTTGTCTGGACTGATACACAGCAGCAGGCAATGAACGCTCTCAAAGACAGGCTCAAGTTAGCCCCATGTCTAGTCTACCCAGACTACAACAAAGAGTTCTACTTGGAAGTGGGCTTCTCACCTCACTGCATGAGTGCAGGTCTGTACCAAATACACGACAAAGACAAGCATGTTGTGGCCTACGCCAGCAAAACAATGGCAGGCCCTGAATTACGGTATTCAGACTGTGAGAAGGCTCTATTGACCACTGTGTGGGCAGTGAAACATTTCTCCTGCTATATTGGTGGACAGAGGATCATTGTTGAGACACAACACCAGCCAGTAACGTTTCTGAACAGCCAACGCATCAGAGATGGTGTGGTGACAAACTCACGTGTTGCAACCTGGCTTATGGCACTTCAAAGTTTTAACCTAGACATCCGCTACGGTCAAAATAAGAAGTCACACTTGGGCACTGATTTGGCAATCTGCCAAGAATGTACACAGGACGTACCAGCCACCCAACAGCCGGTTGTGTGTAAGCCCTCAGCTGCTGAGGACCCGAATCACCACTTCTTTGATGGCAATATCTGTAAAGATATGGCGACATTGTACGTGGATGGATGCTCATTCCACCACGAGAAAATCTGCAAAGCAGGTGTTGGAGGAGTTCTCCTCCAAGACCTGGAACAGGTCACATTTGGCTATAAATTGGGCTCTCAGTCTTCTCAGTACGCTGAGATAGCTGCAATCCTAATAGGCCTACAAATGGCAGTGGAACGTTCCATCCAGACGCTAGTCATCTGCACTGACTCTAACTATGCTCGACTTAGTTTCTTGTGTCATCTCGCTCTGTGGAAACAGAACGGTTTTCTCACAAGCAACAAAAAGGTGGTAAAACACAAAGAGCTTTTCATGACATGTGATCACTTGGTGACATCACATGATCTACAGATCTTCTGGAAGAAAGTTCCAGGACACTCCAGAGTCCCAGGCGATGACAAGTACTACAATGACCTTGCAGACTCCCTAGCCAAGGAAGGAGCCGTTGACGGACCCACATGGTCCTTTGACCCCTCCTGGCTACTCAAAACTCAGTCGTCACAAGCTACAACTGAGGTAATGGCAATCACACGTGCACAAGCTGCAGCTAAACCTGCTGATAACACAGTTTCTGTGCGCCCAATGCTGACTGACCCAGACATCATCCAACTTCAGAAGTTGGATCCTGCAATTAACTCGATGATGATGTATCTGACTGACCCAGACAAATACACTCCATCGAAAGATGAACTGGATTCCATTCCAGACCTTAAAGTCCTCTTTCAGCTGCGCAAACAGCTAAAACTACTTAAAGGCATCCTAACTTTTGCTCATGGACGGACGTCCTCACCTGTGTTCGTGGTCCCCCATGACCACAGGGGGGTGATGTTAGTCCATGCACATGACCTTCCGTCCGCGGGACATAAGGGTGACAATGCCACGCTGAAAGCATTAAAACAGATTGCTTATTGGCCTGGAATGAAAAAGGATGTCAAAGACTACATAAAAGGGTGCCTGATCTGTGGCCAGTTTCAACCATCCAGACCACTTCACAGAGCACCACTGCATAATAGAGGCATTGCATTTCCATGGTCGGATCTCTGTAAGACGAACTTTGAGTTAACAAACTTCCTCAGATTGACTGGGTCGGACCACTCACTAAGACCTCTAGAGGAAATAAATATTTTCTCACGGTAACCTGCGCGTTTACCAAATGGGTAGAATGTCTACCAGCCCCTAATGACACAGCACAAACCACTGCTATGTTATTAATGAATCATGTATTCTCAAGGTTTGGACTTCCCCTTAGGGTGAACTCAGACCAAGGTACACACTTCACAGGTGAAGTAATGAAGGAACTGTGGAAGACGCTAGGCGTCAAAGCCAACTTCCATATTGGCTACCACCCACAGGCTTCAGGCCAGGTTGAGAGAGCAAACAGGACTGTGGTGAGTATTTTGAAAAAATACGTAGCCGCAAACCACAAGGACTGGGACGTGAAACTCCCTCTGGTCCTCATGGCCATAAGGGCCACTCCACACACGTCGACTGGCATCTCTCCTTTCGAGATGATGACGGGTCGACAAATGACTCTCCCTCTACACCTGTTGTACCAACCAGGCGATGCTGCCATGGCAACAGCCTACACTACACAACAATACATGAAAGACTTGGAAAAACACCTTAAAAACACTTTTGCTTTCGCACAGAAAAACCTGGAAAAATCAGCTGACGGACGCAAAGCGTACTACGACCAAAAGGCCTCTTACGAGGAACTCCAAGTGGGAGACAGGGTCTGGTACTACACGTTTGCCCCCAAAACTGGGAGAAGAGAGTCCGGGACCGGAACTCTCGCCCGTAAGCTGATGCCTAGATGGACTGGACCCCATCTGATAATCGACAAAGTGTCTCCAGTTGTCTACCAGATAAAAATCAGTAAAGGCCAAAAAGAGCCAACTGTTAAATGGGTACATCGTAACCAGGTTAAACGACACAAGGCGTGCACTAACTCCTCAGGAGACAAAGATCTCACAAAACCTGACCTCGTGGGAATAAGGGTCATCCAAGCAGAAGATAACTAATGGATAATAAACTTAACCATAGTTTAAACTTGCGGGTCCTACCCCCGACAATTAAGAAGCTAAGACCTATCTCTTTGTGTTTCCATAGGACAATGATGGTTCCACTCCTGGTAATCTTCACCCTCTTGGGTGCCACCCAAGAAGGGCAAGCCGAGATCGTAACCCTTGGGCCCACCTCGGGCATCGCTCTGTGGGACCAGCCGGGACTGCTCATCACAGATTGCCGCCTATACACTCGAAAGGTCTTCGTCCGCTTCGACCCCCAAACCGTGGTCCAACAACACATTAACATTAAAAATGAGTGGTTAAACAAACCATGGTACACAGTATCCCTAGAGGGTGCTAAAGCAGAGATCCAACACGTCCTGAAGCAACTACATAAGTTCACCTACACCCAACAAGAGTTGGGTGGAACACATAGAAGGCAAAAGCGCGACATCGGCGGGCTTTTACTCGCTGCTTCCTCACTCGGATCGCTGTTTAGCCTGGGTTTGTCCGCATACAACACTGTCAGTATAACGTCCCTAAAACAACACGTGTATGAAGTAGAGAGCGAGGTCCCAAAGATCCGAGCGCAAATGGACCTTCAACTAACACAATTGACACAGGTGACTAAAACCGTAAAGGATACTGTTCTAGTGCTGAATACTCACACCCAAGAAATCAAAGCCCTCGTACATGCGGTAAATGAGTTAGCCCTTAAGGTTGAAGCGGATTACGCTGTCGCACACCTAATGGATAGGATTTTTGCTGACATGCTTAGAGATATCAGTTCGTCGGTAGATACACTAGCCACCGGTAGGATCCCACCGTATCTAGTCTCTCTACAGATGGTGAACGACATCCTCAGCTCCGCTACGCGCGAAAGAGTCACGCAAATACAGGCTCACCTGGCTTACACTCTCGGTAGCGCAATTCCAATCTACGTCAATCACAAAACGTTTGAAATGGCGTTCATTATCAACCTACCGATAATTCCCTCAAATGGCATATATAGACTCAGGGACGTTGTTAATGTTGGCAATTGGCACGGTGAAAACCATGTTCAAATTGACACACCGAAGATGGTTGCGTACCACGACGATAACCCCTCAGTTTATCTAGCTCCAAACCTTCAGATGTGTGTTCTCACGCGGGAGATACATTATCTGTGCGCGAGTAAGCCGTTTGTGTGGAATCAAACCTCGGGCTTATGCGGGTTGACACCTATTCCGGAAAATTCTAAGTGTTCAACGACCGTAACGCCTCGACACCTGGCTAAAGCTGCAAAAGTGGAAATAATTGGCTCTCGTTGGCTAGTGAACGCTCCTCAAAGAAAGGCGATCATAGCCTACGATCAACCCGGGGCAAATAGACCTTTGACGTTACCGGACAAAACAATGTGGATCAGTGTTCCCCAGGGAACAACCATACACATTGGTGATTTGACGCTCTATCACCTCGATCCGGAACAATGGGACGCGACTCTGGATGACTCAGAGTACCTGGGGAATATGTCTATAGACATAGATCCAGAGACTCTGGGAAGGATCCGTTTTGAAGGCACCCAAGTCGTCGACGTGGAACCAATAAACCGAGTTCTCAAGTCCCTCAGGTCCACAATTAAGAACCCGATCCAACCAATTACCTATGCGTGGTCAAGCGCGGACACGTTAATCATAGCCCTGCTAATGACGATAACCCTCGTATTGTGTGGGATACTCGCATCCCTGTTCCGGGGCCAAACGTCACTCCGAGTCGACGTGGATCGCCATGCAGCGCACCTCGATATGATTATGCCTCGCGTATGCGGGTCTGCAAAGAAGCCACTCACACGGGACAGCGTGACTGAAACTGACAACCAGGGTGAGGTGAAGCAGTAAACGATGTTTTTAGTTGCTTAGTCACTACTCTTGTCGGTGTTGAATCGTTGTTGAATTGGTTTTGGTTGTTTCTGAGGTAAGAATGAACCTTGTGTGTAAGTTAAGTTAGAGACTAAGAGGCCTTTAACCATGCCAACATGCAGTTCATTCGCTAAATTGCAATCTTTGCGGAGTCAATGTATATTATTGTTACCTTAAGTACCATAATCTACATTGATCTCACAACGCTTAAGCCGAACCTACTCGAACAATTCTATTCGGGGGGATAGCTAATTCTTTTGATAAGTCTCGCCATAGACTTCCAAAACATTTATGGGGAAACCAAACACCCAATCTCAAGTCGTTCGTCTAAAAGACAACAGACATTTGAACCAAACTATATTTTGCCATGTAAAGCTAACTTAAACCAAGTTAGAAATGGAAAAATAGTTTGGAACCCTTTTCTATAGGTATAAACCCCTGTAGTTACCCCTTTTCAGCATGCTCCACCCCTTAACTGGTAGTTGTAGCTGTTCCCAACCATAATAGCTTACACACCAGGTGCATATAGTTTAAGGCCTTATGTAAAATCCCCTTCATAAGCCCACCTTAAACCACATAATTGCATGACACATTGAACCAGAACGGCACAGGCTGGACGTCGCCCAGAGACGACCTTCGCTGGAGGCGACCTGCAATCCTGACGTTGGTCTCCGCTCTTCATCCAGTGGCCGCATCTTCAGTTCAATCCAAGGGTACCCCTCTGTATGCTGATTAATCAACACTTCCAATCGTTATGGATTTACCGTTGTGGATTATATGACTTTTTCCAGTGGATTACAGACTCTGTTTTCAAGGGGTTAAAGCATTGCTACAATGGAATTATCGAGACGATATGGAATTATAATTAACACAATGGAATTACCGAGAACATTGTGGAATTACCTTGACTTTGTTTTCCTTGCTGGATTACTTTTGACTTTTGTTTTCCTTGCTGGATTACTCTTGACTCTTGTTTCTTTGCTGGATTACATCAAGCTTCAAGGACAATCGAAGGCGTAAGTTCATAGTTGGAATTCGTCCCCATGGACAGGTGATGATTTCCAAAGGGGGGACTGTAGTGAACTTAACCTGATGTCAAGACTAAGCCTAAGGTCAAAACTCTTGACCTTAAGAACCTTGTGGGACAGAAACTGTCATTTCATTGATTTGAATCCAGAAATACAGGTTCACCCATC
>NW_023620723.1:0-6305 GCF_014905685.2 Nematolebias whitei
GACAAATACACTCCATCGAAAGTCAAACTGGATTCCAATCCAGACCTAAAAGTCCTCTTTCAGCTGCGCAAACAGTTAAAACTACTCAAGGACAGCCTAACTTTAGCTCATGGAGCAACGTCCTCACCCGTGTTCGCGGTCTCCCATGACCGAAGGGGGGTGACGCCAGTTAGGATAATGCTACCAGACGCGATAACATGATCAAATCTGACATTCAGAGTGAGTGGCGCACCGAAACGTCGTTTTCTAGTTGCTTAATCACTGCTTTTGTCAATGTTGAAACGTTGTTTAACTGGTTGCTTAGTCACTGTTTTTGTCGATGTTGAGACATCGTTTAATTGGTTTTTGGTATTGTTTTTGAACACCCCAGGCAAGAATGAATTTTGTTGTGTAGTTAAGTTAGAGACTAAGAGGCCTTTAACCATGCCAACATGCAGTTCATTCGTTAAATTGCAATCTTTGCGGAGTCAATGTATATTATTGCTACCTTAAGTACCATAATCTACATTGATCTCACAACGCTTAAGCCGAACCTACTCAAACAATTCTATTCGGGGGGATAGCTAATTCTTTTTGATAAGTCTCGCCATAGACTTCCAAAACATTTATGGGGAAACCAAACACCCAATCTCAAGTCGTTCGTCTAAAAGACAACAGACATTTGAACCAAACTATATTTTACCATGTAAAGCTAACTTAAACCAAGTTAGAAATGGAAAAATAGTTTGGAACCCTTTTCTATAGGCATAAACCCCTGTAGTTACCCTTTTCAGCATGTTCCACCCCTTAACTGGTAGTTGTAGCTGTTCCCAACCATAATAGCTTACACACCAGGTGCATATAGTTTAAGGCCTTATGTAAAATCCCCTTCATAAGCCCACCTTAAACCACATAATTGCATGACACATTGAACCAGAACGGCACAGGCTGGACGTCGCTGGAGACAACCTTCGCTGGAGGCGACCTGCAATCCTGACGTTGGTCTCCACTCTTCATCCAGTGGCCGCATCTTCAGTTCAATCCAAGGGTACCCCTCTGTATGCTGATTAATCAACACTTCCAATCGTTGTGGATTTACCGTTGTGGATTATATGACTTTTTCCAATGGATTACAGACTCTGTTTCCAAGGGGTTAAAGCATTGCTACAATGGAATTACCAACAACATTATGGAATTATCATCAACACAATGGAATTACCAAGAACATTGTGGAATTACCTTGACTTTGTTTTCCTTGCTGGATTACTTCTGACTTTGGTCTTCCTTGCTGGATTACTTTTGACTTTGGTCTTCCTTGCTGGATTACATCAAGCTCAAGGACATTTGAAGGCGTAAGTTCACGGTTGGAATTCATCCCCATGGACAGGCGATGATTTCCAAAGGGGGGACTGTAGTGAACTTGACCTGATGTCAAATCTGACCAGATGGACAGAAACTGTTATTTCATTGATCTGCATCCAGAAATACAGTTTGACCCATCCGGAGACTTTCTTTCTTGAATTAATCAAGTAGAAATGACAATTCTCTATGATCATTACTATTTTACAAATGTTTGATAATCAAATTGTGTTAGTTCAAACAATGTTTACAGGTTGAAGAGAACTACTCATTTTTATTTACATAAACAGTAAGTAATGATTTTTATTCCTCATTCAAAGAAGAAATCAGGGTAATATGCATTTCTTGATTTTTCTGTCTTCAATGAGCAAGTTTGTAAGTGTGTGTCAAAGTTCAGGCTTCGGTCAACTAAAAAGTTTACTGAAAAGAAATGTCATGTTTAACTTTTACAGCAGATACTAGGAGAAGAGACGCCACTGAGACTGGTTTTCTCCAATAATCTTTCTGTCTGTTTTAAACAATCCTTGACTTTCCATAACACCTTACATCACAAACCACACCTCTGTTCTGGTCCATCGACCAATCAAAAAGCTCTCAAATGACCCGGAAGTCGAACCCATTTAAATGTGGCGACTTCCCAGTTCAACAGTGGAGTTTTTTCAGAGCTTGAAAGTTTTCCTGGAGAAGAGTTCCAGAGTTTAACTCTCTGAAGAGAGTTAAAGAGTTCAGAGTTCTTGGATGCTAACGCAGGCGTCCAGGATGCTTCTATTGGAATCCAGAATCCAGAGACGATCTTGGGGATTATAACTTCTGTTTGGATAACCTCACACGACTCCTAAGGGTTTGGCTGTCCTCACGGAGACGCTGAAAGAGTCAGAAGGGAACTCTACACCGACGCTGATTATCATCTGCCAGGTAAAGGTTCTATTTCGACCAAGCGTACCGTGGGCCAAGCTTATTCTCCAAAGAGCGTGTTGTTCTGGTACCACAGATAAATTCCCTCACACATCTCTCTGTAAGATAATTCTCCATTTTCCATCTTAAACTCTCCTTTCTCCTAAAATCATTACAGATATGTTAGAAATGTCTGAAGCAAAGTTTCTCAATCACCGCCGTGTGATTGATGTCTGCTGTTCTGCTGAAAAGTGACAACAATCTCTGTATTGTTCCCACTTCCTGTGAAACTAGCCATGTTATTGTTTTCATATTTTGCCAAATTAATGTAAATGTTTGATGTTAAACTTTGATTCTGCAAATAAATGACCGCATTCATTTTGATGGGTCAAAGATAAATAACGTCTCTCGTTACATTCCTGTTAAACTCAATGCACGCATGCTACACAGTCAGAAAAATGAAGAACCCGTAAATGTATGAATATATCTCAGCATACTGTTCATACTACAGTGGACTAACGCGTGAGTGCCCGGCGCAATTTTGATGTGATTCTTCTTTACCCGGGTCGAAAACAACTTCCCGGCCAGTGTCACGGTGAGAGGCTCTTTCATATCAATTTGTGTGTTAAGAGTGTACGAGTGTACATGTTTGCTTGGCTGTTTTTCTGTGGCAGATTAATAAATGACACTTATTTCTAGCAGAAAATAGTCTCTTTGTGTCTCATTTTTCCCCTTGTCTGAATATCTGGTGCCGATCGTTCACGGCCCCTGTTAATTTCATAATACAAAGTGTCTGTGAAGAAATGTGATCATTTGTCTCCAAAGGTCCAAAGTGAAGTCCAGATGTCAGAGGGATGTTGTTCTCAGTTGTGTATAACTTTGGAAGAAGCAGACAGAATTAGTGTCAGATGCTGAAGCTTCATATTAGTGTCAGCTGAACTCACGAGTGGATTTGTGTCAGAAACAGAGCGTTCACTTTCAGTGTGAACAGCAGGATTCACAACTGTTTGATATGATACATGACTGTTGTTGTTGTTGTTGGTGTGTGTTCATTTGTTTTTATTGTTAGCAAAATGAGCATGGCAAGAACATCTTAACTCCACACAGAAAGTCCTCAGGAGGGAATTGAACCTGCAACCTTCTTGCTGTGAGGCAACAGCTCTAACCACTGCTCCACTGTGCCGCTCCTTATTCCATGAATCAATAAATGTAATTAATTCAAAGTTTCAGGAAATAATCCCTGGATGTTCGTCTACAACTGATTAACTTCTGGACTCAACTCGACTCTAAACGGTCTCCACAGTAAAACAATCTTAACAAACACAAAAATGACTCAAACTTTGTCATTTCTCTTTTCTTTTTTTTTTTTCTTTTTTTTAGATGGCCTCCCTTCTCCCCTTACAGCCATCCTCTCCACACCATTATTTTGAAATATTTATTCTAGTGATTATCTAGTGTAGGTTTTTTTTTATTTTTTTTAATAGGATAGAAAGAAAGAAAAGACAAAGTAAGACTCCAAAATATAAGAAATATACACAAAGAGAGCACACGGCAAAACACCCGGCCACTGTCTGTTCACCTGCAAAGAACATGACAAAACACAGCAACAAAATACATATGTATAAAGAACTTAAAATATTCATGGCTTTGCAGTAAGTTTCCATAAATATATATACCCATACCTACGCCTATATACATATGTAATGAACTATATCTGTTGATATTATTCATAAATTAAACAGATTCTTTCATTTTTCTGGACTGAGTAATATCGTGCCTTGAATGATTAAATGTGACATGAGACGTTAATTTTCTTTGACCCATCAAAATGAACGTGGTCATTTATTAACAGAATCAAAATTTAACATCAAACATTTACATTAATTTGGCAAAATTGATTACAATAACAAGCTTAATTAATGAGCTTTACAATGAGAAACCATACGGCCATGGTTTCCACTTGCAGCTTTTAAAACCAACAGACATTTCTGAGAATATCTGGACTAATTACTGGCAGATAGAAGAGTTTTAAAGATGGGAAAATGAAGTTTAAATGGAGAGAGATGGGTGAAGATGTAGGTCTGTAGACCAGAACGACACGCTCCTTTGGACCCAGCTTAACCCACGGTACACTTCGCAGTTGAAGATCGACTTTTACCTTTCTGAAGATATTTCAGTTCCGGCGTAAAGTTCCACTTCAAGCCACTTTTCAGCGTCTCCGTAAGAATAGCAGAGAACTCAGGAGTCGTGAGATCATCACGGAACAGACTTCTTCATTGTTCAGAGCGTTCGTCAGTAGCCACTGCGAGACGTCGTGGCATCGACGGACTCTGGTCATTCCATTAGAAACTGCTCGAAATTGTTCAGCTTGGAACTCTTGTTCTGCGTAGTTCCCGTTGTTCTGCGTTCCGCATTCTGCTTGGAACTAGGAAGTGTTGACCCTTTTAAAGAGGTCACTTCCGGTTCCTCTGAGAACTTTCTGATTGGTTTAAAGAACCAATCAGGGGTGTGGTTTTAGTGACGTAAGAGGTCACTAGAAGTCAGAAAAACAATTTAATGTTTAGGAACAGATAGAGAGATGCTTCAAGAACAGACAGAAAGATGTTTTGAAGAAATGAGACTTTTTGGTGCCAGTTCTCCTTCTATCTGTCTGAAAAAGTTAAACATGACATTTCTTTCCAGTAAACATGTTTTTGACCGAAACTTGACTTTTGACCGACTTACAACTTCTCATTTCAGACAGAGAATCAAAAATGCATCATTACTCTTGTAACCGACATTAACTTGATTTCTACTTTGATTGAGGCTTAAAAATCATTTATACTGTTTCACAGTTGATTTAAAATGAGTGGTTCACTTCAACATTTAAAATGGTTTGAACTAAACACACTTTTGATTATCAAGACATTTGTAAAATAGTAATGATAATAAAAAAGAGAGTGTTCTTTCAATTGATCAGTGCAGGACACACTTAGAAAGTCTCTGGATTAACTTAATTTTGTGTTTCTGGACTCAAATCAATGAAATAACAGTTCTTGTCCCAGGAAGGCCCTCAGGGCCAGATTTTGACCTGAGGCTTAGTTCACTACACATACATACATACACATGAATATACATTCATATACATATCTATATATCTACATATAAAGCCTACATAAGCATCCCTGCATCTATTTGTGTGTGGTTGTGAGCATGCATAAGTGTATAAGGCTTCTCTAATAGAACATTTTATAGTAACTGTGAAGCAGCAGAGACCCGACCCCCAAGACCAGAAGCAGACGAAAAAGTGGGGACCAGAGCCCAAGACCCCAGGAGGGACCCCGACCGCGGAGCCCCCAGGGCCACCCACACAGGACGAACCACTCACCCACCCCCCAGAACGGACCACAGGGGAGAACCGGAAGATCCCCACCAGCGACCACATACAGTGACCCCCCGGGGCCAACAGCGACAAACTCATAGGCCTCCATCGGAACCCGCCGCACCGATGTAGGTCCAGGCCCGGGCACCGAGGCCCGGGCACCGAGGACTCACACCACCCAGGCCAAGGCCCGACAGGGCCAGAGGACCCGAGCCCCATCAGGCAGACACCAGGCCGAGCCGACACACGCCCAAGCGCCCAGCCCCCGACACCAAGGGCCCCAAGCGCGCCGGCAGGCAAGGGCACACCCCACCAGGGGGCCGCGCGATAGGGGCGCGATGCCAAGCACCCCCAGTTGTATCAAAGAGGGGGCAGTCCGAGTCTCGGCCTAACAAATACCCATTCATACACAGATACAATCACACAATCCCAACCTCATTCTCACATTCACTCACTCAAAGACATACAATAACGATACATTTCATTCTTATTCCCGATACGCACTCTATACCCCCCAGGTCCAAGACATGTACCCGCCCTCTACAGGGGGCAGCCCATGCCCAAACCCAGGAGGTAAACCCATTCATTCTCGAGCGGAGAAGAGCCAATACCCCAGACCTGGCCCAGGCCATGCCCAGCCGACAGGACACCCACCCACCATGAAGAGGACACGCCACCGACCACCCCCACACACCGCCAACAACCAAGCACG
>NW_023620724.1:0-3273 GCF_014905685.2 Nematolebias whitei
AAAAAAACATTACTACTGTAATTCATAGTGTTTGCTTGCACAACAGAACCATCATTTTGGAATTGGAGGCTGCATGACAGCAGTTTTTTACTGCCTGACATTCTCAGAGTTGGGGCAGGAGCTACATGTCAGACCACCACCAACCACACCTTGTTTTCTGTTACAGATGGAGTTCATGTTAATAAATGGTGTGAAGCTGAGAAGAGTTCCTGGGTGAGTGATCCATCAGTTCGCTGGTATCGAACCAAAGGTCAGGGTTACATAGGTATGTATTTATGTGCGTATTTAGGTATGTATTTATTTACTGCAGTTTAGGCTCTGTTTACACAGACACGATGGGGGGAAACAGGTTTTTTCATATGTTACTTGGAGGAAAAGATCTGCGTGGACACGGACAATATATACAGTATATACACACAAATATGTACACATATATGTATATATTTATATATTCATATATATGCATTTCAAATTCAAAAAATACTTTATTAATCCCAGAGGGAAATTAAATGTTGTTGTAACTCATCATCCTGGTTTCATTAAAGAGTTGTTATAGATGCTGATGGCTGTGGGCAGGAAGGATCTCTTGTAGCGGTCTGTCCTACAACGGATTTGAAGAAGCCTCTGACTGAAGACACTCTGTTGTTGTATGACAGTCTGATGAAGAGGATGCTGAGGGTTGCCTATAATGTTCTTCATTTTATGAAGAATCCTTCTTTGAACAATCATCTCCAAAGGTTCTAGAGGAGTCCCCAGAACTGAGCCAGCCTTCTTTATGAGCTTGTTGATCTTTTTTAAGTCACTTGCTCTGGTGCTGCTACCCCAGCAGATGATGGCAGAAGAGATGGCACTCTCTACAACAGACTTATAGAAGATATGCAGCATCTTGCTGCAAACGTTGAAGGACTTCAGCTTCCTCAAGAAGTAGTCTGCTCTGTCCTTTCTTGTAGATGCCTTCACTGTTGCATTTCCAGTCCAGTCTATTGTCCAGGTGAACTCCAAGGTATTTATACTTCTCCACCACCTCCACTTCTTCTCCCATGATGGAATTAGGGTTGGATCTGTTCCTGATTCTCCTGAAATCTACAATCATCTCCTTTGTTTTGTTCACATTCAAGATGAGATGATTGTTTCCACACCATGTCACAAAGTGGTCCACCAGTTCCCTGTACTCAGCTTCTTGTCCATCTCTGATACACCCGACCACTGCAGAGTCATCAGAATATTTCTGCAGATGACAGGAGTCTGTTTTGTACTGGAAATCTGAGGTGTACAGAGTGAAAAGGAATGGTGAGAGTACAGTCCCCTGTGGTGCTCCTGAGCTACTGACCACCTGGTTAGACACACAACCCTTCAGTCTCACAAACTGTGGTCTGTCCGTCAGGTAGTCTTTGATCCAGGCGATTGTTGAAGCCTCCACCTGAGTCTTCTGAAGTTTCTGACAAAGCAAATCAGGCTGGATTGTGTTAAATGCACTGGAGAAATCAAATAACATGACTCTCACAGTGCTGTCTGCCTTTTCTAGATGACAGTGAGTTTGCTGAAGCAGGTGTATGATGGCATCATCAACTCCAAGTCCACGCTGATAAGCAAACTGCAGTGGGTCCTGATATGTGCTTGTTTGTCTAGTCAGATGGGTCAGCAGAAGTCTCTCTAGGACCTTCATATGTGGGATGTCAGGGCAACAGGTCTATAGTCATTGAGGACTGATGGGTGTGTTTTCTTTGGCACTGGAACAAGACCGGATGTTTTCCACAACACTGGAACCTTCTCCTGGGTCAGGCTAAGGTTGAAGAGGTGCTGCAGAACCCCACAGAGCTACTCTGCACAGACTTTCAGGACTCTGGGACTGACACCATCTCGACCTGCAGCCTTATTCTGGTTCAGTCTCTCCAGCTGATACCTCACCTGACTTCTGGAGATGCAGAGGGGGGAGGCAAAGGAGGTATCAGCATCTTCTGATTTAGTTGAAGACCAATATGTAGAAGAAGGGTCCATGACTGAGGTGGTAGATACAATATTTGAGGTGTGACAGGACAGCCTTGGGTCAATGGAGGGTGGTATGTATGTTTGGCTATGGGCAAGAGAGGAGGATGCTGAGCTTGTTCCTGAACTGAACCTATTGAAGAATGTGTTCAGTTCATTAGCTCTGTCCAGGCTTCCATCCTTCTGATCCTCCTTCTGCTTGAAGCCTGTGATCTGTTTCATCCCTGACCACACCTCTCTGATATTGTTCTGTTGGAGCTTGCAGTTCCTTCAGGTCAGTGGTAATCCAGGGTTTGTTATTGGGGAAGCATCTCACTGTTCTGGTGGGGATGGTGTTGTTTACACAGAAGTTTATATAGTCGGTTACACACTCAGTCATGGCATTGATGTCCTCTCCATGTGGCTGGCACAGTGCATCCCAGTCTGTAGCGTCAAAACAACCCCGCAGGGCTTCTTCAGCTTCCATTGATCATTTTCTCACTGTTCTCTTAATTGCAGGTTGCCTCTGAACAAGGGGTTTATATTTTGAGCAGAGATACACAAGATTGTGATCGGATTTGCCAAGAGGAGGTCTTGCTTTAGCAATGTATGAATCCTTGACATTTGCATTAAACAAGTCCAGCGTTTTGTTTTCTCTGGTAGAGCAGCTGACAAACTGTTCGAATGTCGGAAGTGTAGCAGAGAGAGAGGCATGATTAAAATCCCCAGATATTGCAACAAACGCACTAGGGTGTTGAACTTGTAGCTTAGCAACCTCGGAGCTGATGATATCACAAGCAGTCTCGGCAACAGCATTGGGTTGAATGTAAACAGTTGCCAAAATAACACTGGTGAACTCTCTTTGCAAATAATATGGACGACAACTTAGGGCTAACAGTTCAATATCTGGACTGCAGAGACGACACTTCACAGTAACATGTCCAGGATTACACCATCTGTTGTTCACAAGCACTGCCAACCCATCTTCTTTCCTTTTGCCACTCCTCTTTAAATCTCTATCTGCTCGTATGGTCAGAAAGCCTGGCAAGGAAACGCTGGAGTCGGGGATATGATCCTGCAACCATGTCTCAGTGAAACACATAACACTGCATTCCCGATACTCTGGATGGGTCCTTGTTAGGGCTTGAAGTTCATCCAACTTGTTTCCCAGCGATCTCACATTGCCCATCATGATCGATGGAAGAGATGGTTTAAACTGCATTCTTCTCTCTTTATCCCTCTTCTTTGCTCCTGCTCTGCATCCACGATGCCTCCTTTTCAACTCATTTGGGATTTGAGGCTGTAGTT
>NW_023620724.1:3373-6305 GCF_014905685.2 Nematolebias whitei
CTCAGCGATCTCACATTGCCCATCATGATCGATGGAAGAGATGGTTTAAACTGCATTCTTCTCTCTTTATCCCTCTTCTTTGCTCCTGCTCTGCATCCACGACGCCTCCTTTTCAACTCATTTGGGATTTGAGGCTGTAGTTGAGATATTATTTGAGATTTGGAGATGTTAATCAGCTGCTCCCGGTTGTAAAAAAAACCTTGTTGTTATGGTTACGCATCATAACAAATGTCCAAAAGCAAAGATATTTCTGTAAAAATCCTTCCAGCTGCACAGCATCCGACACCAGAGGAAATAATCATCCAAAAAAAGCGATTTATATCCAGAAAAAAGAGGAATTAAAGTTATCAAAAGTAATATCTCAAAATGAAAGTAACAGAGCTACTCCAACATGCAGCCACCTTGAGCGGCGCAATTCTAGAACAATATACACATATATATACATACATATACACATATGTATTTATATACATATATATGTATATATATTTATATATATATATATATTTATATATATATATATATTTATATATATATAAATATATATATATATATGTATATAAATTACATCTCTGATGAACCAGATTCTACAAAAACATCTAGATTTAAATTTTTATAGGTTTTCATCATCATTTTATGTATTTGCACTCATTCTGTCTACTTTTAATGTTCTATTTAGATGTGTGGTTTTCTTTCTTGTTCACATATATACATTTTATTTTTAGCTTTGCTTTAAAGTTCTTGTTTTGTGATTTGTACATTTGTGGGTTAAAATGAAGTTGAACTGAAGGTCGTCTCTTTTCTTTAAACATGTTTGAGGGAAATATTCCTGAGAGATCCAATAGTTTTGTGTCTTTTTATGATTTTCAGCTGAGTTAAGTCATTAAAGTGAAAACAGGATTTCATGATAAAGCTGGCACCGTTTATTTTATTATTTTTTTAATCTTCAACGCAAAAAATAAATAAATAAATATATATATATATATATATATATATATATATATATTTTAAGACCAGCTTTGCTGGTCTCACACGATTCTCTCCTCCGGAGACAGGACGGGCAGGCTCATCTTCCCAGCTCCAAGCTCAGCTCGTGACTCGCAGAGGCCGTTCCAAGACCCCAGCCTCGCGTAATCATGAAGGCCCGACCCGCGCAGACAGGCAGACAGAGACAGGTCTGCGACGAACGGTGGAAGCGATTTTAAAAAACATTTTACATGTAAAAAAATAATAATAATTTTTAAATCGTTTCAGCAATTTTTTAAAACATTTTTTGTATAAAAACAAAATATTAGTTTATTTAAAAATCACTTCCACCGTCCGTCCCAGACTGTCCAGTCCGCCTGACTTCCGGGCGGGATCGGGATTCAGCCTTCATGATTACGCGCGATCGGGGTCTCGCAACGGCCATCTGCGAGTCACCATCTCCAGCATCGCAGTGACCAGCGGAGCTCTGAGCACAAAAGGCTGGTATCCGGAACCCAAGCCTCTGAGTCGGCACATCAAAGGATCTTGCGCTGTGACCAGCGGAACTCGGAGCCGGGGAGATGACGCCCTGCCCAGCCTGGCGCTCCCAGGCTCCGGGGGGAGGACCGGGGTAGACCAGCAGAGCTCCATCCAGCTTGCTCTGAATTATGTCGTCGGCCACCAAGCACAAAAAAACGCCAGCATGTCAGCATTAGGCCAAGATGTTGTCAGTATTGTTTTTAAGCACTTTGATAACAGTCTATCTGTTTTAAATTGTGCTCTATAAATAAATATGACTTGACTTGACTTGACTTTAAAATCTTTAAAATAAGTCCAACTGCTGCTCCAGTCCGAGAAATTGCAAATGGCGGATCATTGTTTTGAAAAGTTTCTGAAGGATCCAGTGACTCCGCCCCTGACCAATCAGTGACCAACAGTGTTCTGACGTCACGTTTTAGTACCTCTTCGTTCAGGTTAGAAACACAGAGCCAAGGGTACTGAAAATAGTAACAGGTGCTAAGTACCGGAACTAATGGAAAAGCCTCAGAACCGGGCCAAGTCGGGTCCAGTCGGCCCGTACCGGTACTACTGGAAAAGGGGCATATGTTTGCAAACCTGGACTCCCTTCAGTCATATCTAAAACAGTCTGTTACCAATCTCGGGATAGTTTTAGACTTGGACTTTAAGTTTAATAAGCAGATAAATTCTGTTCTTCAAAAAAGCTTCTTTCAGCTAAGGCAGATAGCTAAGCTCAAGTCCGTCCTGTCCAGATCCGACCTTGAAAAATTAGTCCACGCATTTATTACAACCCGGCTGGACTACTGTAACTCGCTTTATGCTGGGGTCAGTCAGGTCTCTCTCTCACGTCTCCAGCTTGTCCAAAATGCTGCAGCTCGGCTACTAACAGGAACACGCAAGTTTGAGCACATTACTTACCAGCTGAAATCCCACACACAGCTGAAGAGGAGTCCGGTCGTGGAGATGTTGAATCAGGCCGTTCATGCTCTCTAACACTCACAGGCTGACTTTAATGTTGAGAGAGGAGGGGGGAGGCTGTGGATCCCCTTGAAGACAAACACAGAACAACTTTCTGCTCGTAAATTGAAGCCGTTCAACGCACACGTGAACCCCATCTGTGGGCGGAACCAGTGCGTCATACGTCTGTGTTTTACTTGCCTGCATACTGAAACCACGTGACACGTTACAGGCAGTACCGAAACTTGACACAGAAAGAAGAGTGACGTTTCAAACCATACACCGACGGACAAAGTTCAGTCGGTGCCATAAAATAACCTTGGTGCGCTATACAGCCCTACTGTCCCGTCACTAAATGTTTTTTTATGTTGCCCCAAAATCCACGATATGTTGAGTGAACATTCAGCATACTGCTGGGCTGTAGAAGTATTTGTGGTGAGGAGGGTGGATCTGTCATACTGGGCTTCCAGTTCGGTTAATTTACTGCTCT
>NW_023620725.1:0-6302 GCF_014905685.2 Nematolebias whitei
TCACTGGGATTTACCTGTCTAAATAAAGGTTGATTGATTCCACCATTTGGTCTTCTTCTCTGATTTTACTCTTTTCTTCTTCTTCACAACAACAGTCATTCTACACACAACCATCCGATGCTGTCTGGCCACGCTCTCCCCTGCCACAACCTTACAGTCTTCAATCTTCCTCAGGTCTCCTCTTCTACACAGAATGTAGTCGACCTGCGTACTCCTTCCTCCACTCTTATAGATCACTCTATGTTCCTCCCTCTTTTGGAAACAGGTATTGACTACAGCCATTTCCATTCTCTTGGCAAAATACACCACCTTCTTTCCTTCCTGGTTTCTTTCCTTGACACCAAACCTACCCATCACTTTCTCATCCCCTCTGTTTCCTTCACCAACATCCATTCAGGTCTGCTCCGATCACCACTCCCTCCTCCCTGGGAATACTCTCCATCACTTCATCCAGATCTTTCTCCTCCTCATCATCATTGTTCTAGAATTGCGCCGCTCAAGGTGGCTGCATGTTGGAGCAGCTCTGTTACATTCATTTTGAGATTTGCTTTTGGAAACTTTATTTCCTCTTTTTCTGGATATAAATCACATTTTTTTGGATGGTTGTTTCCTCTGGTATCAGATGCTGTTTGGCTGGAAGGATTTTTACTGAAACTTTTTTAGTTTTGGACATTTGTTATGATGTGTAACCATGGCAACAAGGCAGTTTTCTACAACCAACAGCAGCTGATTAACATCTCAAAAGCTCAAATAATATCTCAACTACAGCCCCAAATCTCAAGTGAGTTGAAAAGGATGTTCTGTGGACGCATTCTCATCTACCTGCCAGCTGTGCTCGAGTGCCTGACCACTGAGATCCTGGAACTGGCAGAAAACACAGCTCATGACAGCGGAAGGACAGGATCGTCCCTCGGCACCTACAGTTGGCTGTCCGCAGCTATGAGGAGCTCGGCAGACTGCTGGGAGGAGTGGCCATCGCTCTGGGAGGAGTTCTGCCCAGCATTCGGGCGGTCCTACAGTCCGAGGGGAACCGAGAGGCCAGCCGAGTCTGGGTGGACGGATCAGAGGGCATCTGCAACCAGTTTCTTAGGATCCACTGTGGGAACAATCCATGCTGCGTTGATTTATTTAAAAACATTTTTTTTTTAATAAATTTATGTTTTTGCCACAGAATTTCCAGTTTTATGTGCACATTTCTGCATCTTTCAGCCTAATTGGGCACAGTTGTGCTCGCTCTATTTTCTTCTAGTAATTTAGGCTTCTTGCTGCTGTTTCAGCTACTTTTCAGTTATTTCTAGCTAATTTCAGGTTTTCTTTAGTTATTTTTCAAAAATTTCTACTAATTTATGCTTATTTAAACCAAATTCAGCAAATGTATTCTTTTTGCTTCTTCTGCCAACTTAGGCTTGTTCTTCCATTTCAGCTACATTTCAGCATGTTTTTAACTAATTTCAGCAGTTTTTCAGCAAGCTCTTCAGCATTAAGCGTTCACACTGCATTTTCGCAGGAAATGTAATTTCTCTAGATAAAGTTTAAACCCTAAAAATGTCCATTTCTGCTCTGTGCTGTAGCAACTTCGTGAAGGTTTTTCTGTCCAGCTGCACAGATCGACTTTTGTCTTCCAATTTAAAATGCAAGTAAGCTGTTACGACGAGAGCTGGCAGCGGGTCACCGGTCACTGCAGCTAGCTGCTGCTAGCCGTGGACCTTAGGCCTCTTGGACCCAGGACCCACCTCCAGCCCATGTCGCTCCCCCTGGCTCGAACCTCTCTCAGAAGCGGCACTCACACTAACACTAAATCAAGGAAACGTGACTTTAGTTTTACCAATTATATTAAAATCAAGGCAGGAAAAGTTTACACTTTACAGCGCTGGCCTCTCCGGCCTATGACACGATCACAAACCGGATGGGCGGATGTCCCGTGTCATTTCTGATTTATAGGCCCTAGACTCCTCCTTCGCTGAAGGGTAATACAACCTGTCACGTGTATGAGGGGGTGTGACTAAGTGTGATCTCAATGGATCTTACATGGACTGTTGTGTATGGAAATATGAGACAGTGCTTCAAAAGCCTTTCTATGTGATGTAACAAACAAAAATAAACTCTATTCCTTGACAGATATTGAATCCCTGGGAGACTCTTTTTAGAGTTGCTGGCCCCGTTTAACCCAGTCAGAACCGGATCCTAATTTCATTATAATCCCCTCTCTGAGCAGATAAAAAAAAAAAAAAAAAAAAAACAGGACCAGTCTAGATAAATATCTAACAACTCCCCTTGGTCCAGGGACCCTGAAAGAGTTCCCTTGAATAAACTCCCAGTTCAATACCACTGCATATGCAAGCAATTAATCACTTTTCCTCTGGTTGAATGTAAAGCTACTTCTTATATGTTCACGGGGAATGCCTTCCGGCGTGACGTTTGACCTGCCAGCCTCAGGTCACATGACCTAGCTCTCGACATTTGACAATGAAGTTCAATCTGGTCCTCTAGACATTAAAAAAAAAAATTTTTTTTTTTTTTTTTTTGAATGTCCAGAGGACCAGATTGAACTTTTTTGGATTTTTCTACCTGGATTATTGAGCATGCATCAGGATATTTGCCAATGACTTTAGCATCCCCTGGTGAGGTGAATGACATCATGGAAATTTCTAACATAATCTAAGTAAGTTCTCTAAATATACGATTTAATGATTGCAGAAGGCGTCCTAATGCAAGAAAGCGTTCTTATCTTATAGATGTTAATCAGTTTGTAGACCTGAACTTCTCTTTTTGATTCCAAAGGCAGGCATGGTCCATTTTGTCCATCTAGAAAGGAAAAAGAAAAACTCTGTGCCACTTCTCCCTCTAATCATGCAATACCCAATTTATTTGCACAGAGCGCTGCCAGTATTTTAAGCCTGTTGCAGCAGAAAATGTGTTTGTGAATAAAATCTGAATTAAATATTAATGTGTTTGTATATTATTGTATGTAAATAACAGAACCTCCCAACTCCCCTGGTGATCTAATATAAGCACTTATTACTAATTAATCAACAATTCAATTTACCCATTCAACCACCCTTCAATTTAATCCCAATTTAGATTGAAAAATGTCATAAGTTCATCCCCTGGAAAATCTATATTCTCAAACCCCTTTTTATGTATTTATCAAATTCATCCCGTCTCTGGTCCCTCGTCATGGCACGTACCACAGTCAGTTGAGGGAAAAAAAATTTATTTCATAGAAAACAATATAAAAAATCAAGTCTATCATCGCAATTGCACTATCTAGTGGCATTTTTTCATCATGATCTGCTCTTAAAACTTATTGCAACAAAGAACATTTCTATCCATACCACACACATTAATTGGTTTTATCACTTAACCAAATATCAAGTAATCATTAAAAAGTAATAATTAAATATGTTGTATAAAAAAGTATCTTGTTCAACCATGTTAACTTAAGAAAAATCACCATAACACCCCATAATACTGTAAATAAACTAAATGTTAATATTTAACCCACCTCATTAGCGCCCCATAATTAGTCAGTCCATCAATCACCTTATATCGCAAAGTATAATGAGAAGACCTGTCATCCAATTTATGCCAAGAGTTTAACATTCCAATCAAATACAATTCTAAAGTGCACATCCATATTTAATTGTTAAAATTCACCCACAACTTATCCTTATATTATCTGTTCATTTTACCCCTTATAATCACCCATGTTTTGCTTCCTTCCCGTTAGGTTGTAACCCACTAGGAAGGTCCAATTAGTTATAATACCAAGAGGTACACTCTAAAAACCCCTTTCAGTCTAAAATATCCCTTCTAGTCTCAAAATAAGAATTGTAATTGTCTCCCCCCACATAATTTAAATAATCCTCAAAGAAAACCTTTGTTTAACCAGTAATTCTTAAGGGACAGGCACAAGTGAAGTTAAAATTACTCTTTTGAAACACAAAATTACCTATTTCAATCTGCATTTCTTTAATTTAACACTAAGACTCCATCTCAAACCTGTAGGGCAATCACTGTAAGATAATTCCAGCTCTCATCATGACTCATCCAAGATATTTTGTTAAATCCCATAGTTAATGTAGGCTTTTATTGACCTTTTAAAACTGTCCATAATTAAGGTGGATCCATTTATCTGTCAATTTCTCGATGGTGAATCTGCACTGTTACATTATGACATAGTGTTTGTCTAAGAAGACGCTATCGTTCTATCTCTGTAAAATATTAAGTACTCTGTGTGTGCGTATATGTGTGTGTGTTTATGTGTGTATATGTGTGTGTTTGAACGTGACTTCTGTTTAACCAGGCAAATCGCACAGACGTCCCAAACAAAGCAGGCCTGAACTTTGCGAAGGAGGCCTTGCGCCTCAAAGCCTAACATGCATGTGTTTGGTCTGTGGGAGGAATAGAATTATTAATAGTTTTATTACCCGAAATTAAAACCTGATGTACACAGCTCCTTTACCAACCCCCGCACAAATCAGTGTTGCTTAACCTGAATAGTATACATGGTATTAATTTTTGTAACTTTTAATGAATAACTCAAATGTTTAAATATTATTATCTACCCTTCCCTCCCCTGAGTCCAGATGAGAGCTGTCATCACCCCCAACAGACCCTTCAATTTTACTTAATAAACATAAGAAAGACCTCAACATTTTACCTCAGGTGAACCGCCTGAACTCACATCCAAAGGAAGGTTAATTGAATATTATAGCTCTGATCATTACACATGTATGTCAATAACAAAATACAATGAAAGCTGAAGAAAAGCATTATGAAATCAGAAACACAAGTAAGCAGAGTGCGGCGGGAAGATGGAACAGTTATCAGTCTTAAACTAGTGCCAGGATGTGTCTGGACATCCTGCATCTTATCTGTCCCACTGAAATAATCAAAAATTGTTAGTATTTACACAGATAAAAATGTACCATGGAAGATTAATTATGTGCACATGATCAAATCTAATAATACAAGGTTAAATCATGACGGTTCATGTCATGACGCCCTGCAAACTCTCTTATTCTACAGATGAAAAAGGCACAAATATTACTGTTATCCCTGTTTTTAGTGGACACCACAAGGTTAATACTAAAATAATCATATGTCTAATACTTATTAGATATGTCAATCTTATTTACCATATAACATACTATAACATTCATATATAATATATTTTTTGTTTACTAGTTTGTTCAAATAACATACTCATAGCACGATGGATAGTTTCTCCTCCCCATCAATCAGTTATTTAAAATGTTTACTCTAATCTGGAATTGTTTTCCCCATCTTAAATCATCATTCTGCCTCTAAGGGACTCTCATAAGAATTGTTTTATACCACTAGTGTATTTTTTATTTAATGTTTTTCAGTCTACACCTTAGATTTATCACTCTTTGTCTTTTAAGTTTAATACTTTTGTTAAATAACAAATATATAAAAAGAGTGTTCTCTGTCAAGGACACTTAACTTTTATTGAAATATGTCATTATAAATGTTTCTAATCAACTAATACATTTATCACAATATTCCCCAAATATTTTTACCCTGGTTTGTTTAATTTCACAGATGTGTTTGAGTTCCCTCATTGATTTAATTTACTTTCTCCTATAATGATTCCGAATCTTGCAAGAACATAAATACAAAAACAAGGTCAGATGAGACTGGTAGCCGTCCTGCTTATCTGGACGAAAAGGATCCAGTCAATCTGATCCAGACACAACAACACTGTAACCCCCCCACACATGATACTGTAGTAAGTGAAAAACATCTTTGACCTGTCACATCTACTTCATTATCCTCAGAGAGAAGGTCTTTGTGTGTTCATATACTCAGATCAACTTGAGTGCGGTGATTTCTGTTTTCTGTCTGGGCTGCCAGTTTGAACTGTACCTGTTGATCTTGAAAAGTTAGTTATATAAATTTATGTCAATATAAAAAGGTCACTTACCAATTTTCTGCCTGATGTGTGATGATGTTTTCCTCCGCCCTTGGTTTTATAAGTATACATATATTTGCTATTATCAAGTGACCTTGTTCTAGATGGCTGCTAAAGTTATCAGTTTTCAATCTTATACATCTGTAAAGTAACCCATATTAGTTTATACAAACCGGATTCCAAAAAAGTTGGGACACTAAACAAATTGTGAATAAAAACTGAATGCAATGATGTGGAGGTGCCAACATCTAATATTTTATTCAGAATAGAACACAAATCACAGCTCAAAAGTTTAAACTAAGAGAATGTATCATTTTAAGGGAAAAATCTGTTGTTTCCAAATTTCATGGCGTCAACAAATCCC
>NW_023620726.1:0-6301 GCF_014905685.2 Nematolebias whitei
CGACGCCTCAGCCGTTTTGAACACGACATGGTATTCTAACCACAACAAATGGTGACCCCGGACGTGCGGCGGGGAGGCGATGCGGCCTAGACTGAATTGGATCGAGGTGGCTTGCGGTGCACACACAGAGAGAGGAACTGGGCCCATTACTTTCAGGTAAGCTGGTTAACTGTTTGGACCTTAAGGTCCGGAGTTTCTGGCTATTCGGCCTTAAACCAAATTGAAACTAAATTCAAATTCCTCTGTTGGTGTGCATGCGGCCATCTCCTGAAAATAAAGATGGTTTTATTTAAGCTAACTTCCGGTGATTCGTGTTAATTCTGACGAGGTGGGTTACGATATTCAGACAGTTTAAGCGCCGAACGCTTTCTTTGACGTTTAGGTAGTGTTTAGTTAGTTTCACAAGTTTCACTTGTGGCCGGAGGAAGGCGAGACGGCCTGCCGGGAGTTCACGTCGGACGTGAGCGACACGTTTTCCCTCTTTTCAGCGGTAGTGGCGCACAAAACGGTCCTCTGACGAGGGGGCCAGAGACCGGGTCGGGGACCCGCAGCTACGTCCGCGTCTGCGTTGTGGGTGTTGACTGTCCACTAAAGAGACGCCATTCATAATTTAGTTCGAGGGGGAACGTGAATAGTCGGGGACTTAGTTAGTTTTACCAAATTTCATGTGATCAGGGATCGCATTAGTTTTAGGACGTTGTAATAACTTTTGTTTGCGCCGTGTTTTGTATGTCGTGTGAAGGCTTGAAGGCCGAGGGAAGCGAAGGGAGACGTAACAATAGAGAGAAGGAAAAAGAGGGGGAGTGAGCTGTGTGTGGGCGGAAGCTCAGGGTTGCTTTTCTCTTTTTTCTGTGTGTCGGAGAAAGTCTGCTTGGAGCCTGTGTGTGTGGTAAAGCACTCGTGAGGGGGAAGGGAGCGTTTCTTTGTTCCACACACGAGGTGAAGGTTTACGCGTGTTTTGTTTTGTCTTCGTTTCTGCGTCAGAGGTGTCTTGTGTGATCGGTGCTTCCGTATCCTGACCGGAAGGGGGCGCTGCTGTGAGGCAAGGACGGGTCTGGCTGCTGGGTTGTTCCATACCAGACTTGTGTTTGTTTCATTACGGCTACAGCCAGGGGTGAATGACAATAACATATTTGAATGCCTGGGTGTGTGAATGTTGTTATTAGGTGTGGAACTCATGAAGGTGGTGCAGGTGAAGCCTGTGGAAAATCTATAGGATCATATCAGAGGCAAATTGCATGACTTTTAGGGAGTATCAAAATGAACAGGAGGTAATTAGTTTGAGATCAGGGGGCCACTAGCACAAACAAGCGGAAATGAGCTTTATGTACCAAAATTAAGGGGGTAGAACTTGATTTTTAATGATTTAGGCTGTACAAGTTGGAATAATTTAAAAATATAGCTGATTGGCGTGTCACAGCTAAATGGTATCTGATATGGGAACAGGGATAGCTGAAGATCTTTCAAATATTTACTGATAGCCGTCGGAGGCCAGACAGAAACGGAGATGGGAGCAGACACAAGGTTAAACGAAACAATTTTCTGTAAGATAGGAAGGAGGCAGTGAACTCTGAAACAGAGAATGGTTTGAATCTCAAGGTGAGAGGGGACATCACGTGTACGAGCTGTAATTAACCAGGAGATGGAGTCAGAGTGAGTCAGCTGGAGAAGGTTGAATCATCTTGGAGTCAGCTTTGACAGTAGAGGGTTGAGATGTCAAAACGAACGAGTGGAAGAGAAATATTGTAGAGGTGGTCTTGGTGGTCCTGAACAAATTAGATTTACTTTCTTCTTGGAATTGACAATAAACTCATGTTTTAAACTCAACTGCGACACAACAGATTAAAATGAGTAAGGAACAAAATCCTTGACACTTGTAAAAGATAGAATTTTATTCTGGTCAAACAATACCTTGCCGGACTCAAATTGGAAAAGTTAAATACGTTAGGAAACTAAACTCAAATTGAAAAAATAGATTAAATTATACAGCCATAACTAAACTCAAATTGTAAATACTTGGGTTAAATAAATCAATCTTAATTGTACTCGAATTGAAAAACTTCAGTTTAAGAAATCAGTCCACATGAGTTGATCACGGATTGGAAATGTTTAGCATTTAGGAGCTGTTTCCTTGTGAGAGCTGCAGGGACTGGGTTATTTAGGGGACGACAATTCTAGTGGGTCCATGAATTTAACTTTATTGTTTGAGACTTCACACAGGTCCTGGGAGTGCAGAAGGACAACAGAGAGGTGTACATGGTGAGTTTAAGAAGTTGTACTTTGTGGACAAAGGGCATGTACACGTTTTTGTGCAGTGATAATGGACTCTGTGATGTCTTGAAGGGTATACATAGTCTTAATTGATTTGTATTAAAAGTATCTTGTTTGTGATACAGTGGGAAAGCATAGTTATGACAAGAGATGATTTGCAGATTGGTTATATAACAATAAGTGATTACATATTAACATGCTGCCTAAATTTACAAGGTCTGGACGATAATGTGGCCCTGGGAGTGGATTTCACTGTCAGGTGATGTGTCAACACACATACTCTACAAGATGGAGGACATTGTTTGGAGGGGAATATTTTATGCAGTAGGCGTAAAGTATTGGCTTGTGCAGTGTTTAATTAAAGCTTTCACTCTTGTGTAATTGAGCGGGTAAAACATCTATCGTACGATCCAGAACACCAGAATGACTCCGTTGGGGTAAACGCTGTGGTCCCAGAATAAAACTTGCTAACTAACGATTAATGTGGATAACAGATGAATGTTGAATCTGGTTTTAATAATTTGATTATCTCTTTTCTTCTCTGCAGCTAGAGATGACAGAACTTTGGAGTGGGAAGATGAGTCTACTTAGGCCCACAAAACATGGAAGGTAGCATTTAACTGCATACAGCATCCATCTGAGTTTTGATCAGGACTCTCGAGTGCCGGGGGCCGGATCGGATACAGATGTGTTCAGGTGGGCGCTGACGTTGGGTCTGTGAAACTGACGACGCAATGGGACGGTTCAAATAAGTTGTCAGTCGAGCACATCTGACAAAACAACAAAGAACTTTTCAGCCAAGTAATGTGACTTTTCAAAGATCTAACAGTCCAAGAGCAAACTGAACTAACTGTCCAGAGGGGGTGATGGAGTTTGTACACAGCAAGAACATCCAGTCAAGACTTGCTGTATGCTGAGATATGAACTGCTGCACAAAGCTGAGCTGGTCTCCAAACAGACGGGAGACGAATCTGGGGACATAAAGGCTGAACGAAGAACTGGTGGTCACTCTGCCCAAGGTCACTAACATCAACTGCAGCCGGACGGAGGTGTCGACCCCACATTTTGTTCTGTGATGGTCTTCTAGGCACTTTGGGGTCGTGATCAAAAACTGCAGCTGGCTTTGATAATAATCACTCACATAGACTCATTTTAAAACAGGTGACACAACAGGACACAGACGTACAGAGGTGGGAGTGCTAGACGAATCGACCTGCTCCGACTGCTCTGAGATGGAAATTGTTTTATTACCTCAAATGCTCCACACCCCTGAACAAAATATTGATTTTAATTTTCCGTTTATACAGGTCAGGAAGTCTCATTCAGGAGAAACCTGAGGCCTGATTTGGATGGAGTTCACTAATGTTTTCTAAAATAACACTGGATGATTGTCTTTGCCTTGAAGGGGCTAATTTTGGTGGGTCTGGTTTGATACAAGAGGAGAAATTTATTTAATGATTAACTTTTGCTAATTTATAGGAGAGCTTGGGTTGTAGTTGGGTAATTGTTTGCATAACCTGGGTTGAATAACAGTAGTGGGAAGTTTAAAACTACACCATATTTTTAGTTCTGTAACTAATACTCAATCTGAGTGTTAGTGGATTGCAGACGGTAATGCTTCAGATTTGAAACAATGCCGTTTCCAAAAGGGGGGAGGTGTGTAGGCAGCTCTGAGCAGGAACAGTTCATAGATCATTACAAATTATACAAAATTAACTTCTTCTGAGGCGATTAAAAGATCATATCATGTAGGGTAATCAAATTGACAGTGGGAAATGAATAAATCAGAAACCTACATAACGGGTTGCACTTGTATATATGTATATCGGTTTAACAGAAGTATCTTTTCCTCTTTGTTGTAATGTGTACAGATTCCAGAAAGGGGGACGCCCCTAGCCTGAGGTGGATTTGAGCAAATGTTAAAGGGAAATGGGGTGGTTTGATAATTTTAAACACAACTGACTTGACTGGACTGGACTTGACTTATAGTTTAATTGGGCGAATAAGAAAAGGTTTCATGAACAAAGGCTTTTAACCATTTTTTCCTCGTTCTCTTTCTCTTTTATTTTTTTTCCCCTTTCTCTCTGTTTCTTCCTTGCTATTTCTTCCCTTCCCTAGCACAGACCGGTACCTGGATAGAAGATTAAATATTTTTTCCTCTCACAATGTTGTATGTCAGTTGGTTAAACTTTTAAGTTTATATTGTATTTTGATTGATGCTGTTGGCGCAAGCAATTTAATGAAGTTTCTTCCACAGGCTCCAGGAAGAGGGGCCGGCGTGGAGGATTATTACTGTTATTGTTGTATTGTGTATGTTTAATTTTAATTGTAGGTAGACCGGTTGACGACGAAGGCTTGTAAGGGTGACAGATGGGATGAGAGCACACAGGTATACCTGGAGAAGTCCAGTATGTAACACAATTCAGCTTCAAGTGAACAGATGCATGTAAGAATAGCATTTTATTTTAGTTTTACTAATTCTGTTTTAGGATAACATTACAGTTTAATAATACACCTATCAATGGCAATAATAACCATAAGGGTGCACAATAATTCAGAAAATAGGTTTTATTCACTACAGAAGCAACCACGGTCAGTTTTTCCAGGCCCAGGTCATGGATCCCACAAATAGAATAATCAAAAGGCCATGCAGGGTGTTTAACAATTCGCGAGCTTTCGTGTCCAGCTTTTCTCATCAGGAGGGAGGAACTCTGACCGAGGAGACAAACTCATATCAGACAGAGTCCTGCTGAAAAGAGGGACAGGACGAGACCCCACCAGGTGGTGGACAGAACATCATATGTCATCGGTCCCCAGAAGGAGAGTGGTACCCGTACGACCCCACCAGGGCATCCCTGCAGAGGAGAGGAATCGATCACTGGACCACATGGAGGATGAGCTGAAGACAGCTCCCCACTACACCTGGAGGAGGTGACAGGACCTTCGTGGGAGCTCATTCTTTGCCCCTTTGTCCTGGTTGGAAAAAGGCAGTAGCAAACATCGGAGAAGGAGTCTCCGCTCTGCCTGAAGTCGGTCGGGTGGATCGGGTAAGGACGCAAGATTACCAGCCCTGACCGTGAAGAACAGAAGACGCGTCAAACTGATTTTAGTTTTATCCCAATACACACACGTCATTTAGAATGTTTAATCAAATTGATATGGTTCTGAGGACTTTACATGAAGATAACTCCGCGGGCCGAATCCCGCCGAGCACCAAAGGACCCTTGTGGACGAACAAGGCCTCCCACCTCAAGCTCAAGAACTGAAGACCTGCTAGATAGAAATGTTTAAATTGAGGGTGTTGGCTTTTCCTGTTTAATGAGTGTTTAGTCTTACCTTTCAATCATTCTGAAAAACAACCAGAGAAGGGTTGTGGATTCAATTGGAAACTTAACTATAAACTTAACTTGACTATTAACTTAAATATTCAGATATTTTACTCCATTCAATTAGGCATTTGATCATTCTAAAATACCACGAGGTATTTTAAAGGTGGTTTAAAATAGTTTCACTTATTTATCTTTCGCTAGGAGGTGTGTTGCTGCTTTTTTGTATTTTTTATAAAGGTTTATGTGTGTGGTACTTTTCACAGGTGTTGGATCAGGGGTCTGGTCCAGGACCCCTGGGGAGTGCAGTAAGTTTGGGTCACATCCATATTGATAAATAAATCCATAAAGAGGGTGAACTCCCATGAATATGGGAGTTCAAAAGAGGGAATGTTGGATTTAATATTTTATACCTTTTTATAATTCCTATCAAGCACTCAAATGTCAGGTCATATAAAGTGTGTGCGTGTCTTTCTTCCAAGGTTGAACTATGTGTATAGAAAGTGTTTGCTAATTCTAACTAGTTGACCTTTAAATATAATCTCATAGTAGCTAAGGATAATTTTACAAGTTCACATTTGATAAATTACAAGCAATCAAATCAGGCCAGAGAGCAGACTGATTAACATAAATAAAGATAATATAATTATTCCTAGAAATAAACAACTATTTAAAATCAGTGTTATCATGTTAAACAAACAGGG
>NW_023620727.1:0-6300 GCF_014905685.2 Nematolebias whitei
CGACGCCTCCGCCGTTTTGAACACGACGTGGTATTCTATCCACAACAAAATGGTGACACCCGACGTGCGGCGAGGTGACGCGGCCTACACTGAATTGGATCGAGGTGGCTTGCGGTGCACACAGAGAGAGGAACTGGGCCCATTACTTTCAGGTAAGCTGGTTAACTGTTTGGACCTTAAGGTCCGGAGTTTCTGGCTTTTCGGCGGTAAACTAAATTAAGACTAAATTCAACTTCCTCTGTTCGTGTGCATGCGGCCATCTCCGGACAATAAAGATGGTTTTATTTAAGCTAACTTCCAGTGATTTGTGTTAATTCTGACGAGGTGGGTTAGGATATTCAGACGGTTTTAGCGCTGAATGCTTACTTAGTCATTTTTAGGTAGTTTTCACAAGTTTTGTGGACTTGTGCCGGTGGACGGCTGAAGGCCTACCGGAAGTCACGTGGGTGACAACGTTTTCTCTCATAATTCAGCGGGATTTGCCATCCAAAACTTTAGTCTGACGAGACTTAGGTCTACAGCGTTTCACAAACGTCTGTGGGGGCTGAGGGTCGGGCCTCCTCTGGCCAGTGTTGACTGCCGCCTAAATTGGATTCCATTTTTACTTTAGCTTTGAGAGAAAATGAGTGAAATAGCATAGTGTTTACCAAATTTCATGTGATCGGGGATCGCATTAGTTTTAGGACGTTGTAATAACTTTGTTTGAGCCGTGTTTTGTATGTCGTGTGAACGCTTCAGGGGAGACGCGTTGGGAGAGACGTAACAAAAAAAGAGAGAGGGGGGAGTGAGCTGTGTGTGGGCGGAAGCTCAGGGTTACTTTTCTCTTTTTTCTGTGTGTCGGAGAAAGTCTGCTTGGAGCCTGTGTGTGTGGTAAAGCACTCGTGTGGGGGAAGGGAGCGTTTCTTTGTTCCACACACGAGGTGAAGGCTTACGCGTGTTTTGTTTTGTCTTCGTTTCTGCGTCAGAGGTGTCTTGTGTGATCGGTGCTTCCGTATCCTGACCAGAAGGGGGCGCTGCTGTGAGGCAAGGACGGGTCTGGCTGCTGTGTTGATCCGTACCAGACTTGTGTTTGTTTTATTAAGGCTAAGGCCAGGAGTGAAGGACAATAACATATTTGAATGCCTGGGTGTGTGAATGTTATCAGGTGTGGTACTCATGAATGTGGTACAGGTGAAGCCTGTGGAAAATCTATAGGATCATATCAGAGGCAAATTGCATGACTTATAGGGAGTATCAAAATGAACAGGAAGTAATTAGTTTTAGATCAGGGGGCCACTAGCTCAAACAAGCGGAAATGAGCTTTATGTACCAAAATTAAGGGGGTAGAGCTTGATTTTTAATGATTTAGGCTGTACAAGTTGGATTAATTTAAAAATATAGCTGATTGGCGTGTCACAGCTAAATGGTATCTGATATGGGAACAGGGATAGCTGAAGATCTTTCAAATATTTGCTGATAACCGTCGGAGGCCAGACAGAAACGGAGATGGGAGCAGACACAAGGTTAAACGAAACAATTTTCTGTATGATAGGAAGGAGGCAGTGAACTCTGAAACAGAGAATGGTTTGAATCTCAAGGAAAGAGGGGACATCACGTGTACGAGCTGTATTTAACCAGGAGATGGAGTCAGAGTGAGTCTGCTGGAGAAGGTTGAATCATCTTGGAGTCAGCTTAGACAGTAGAGGGTTGAGATGTCAAAGCGAACGAGTGGAAGAGAAATATTGTAGGGGTGGCCTTGGTGGTCCTGAACAAATTAGATTAACTTTCTTCTTGGAATTGACAATAAACTCAGGTTTTAAACTCAACTGCGAAACAACAGAATATAATGAGTAATGGACAAAATCCTTGACACTTGTAAAATATAGAATTTTATTCTGGTCAAACAATACCTTGCCGGACTCAAATTGAAAAAGTTAAATACGTTAGGAAACTAAACTCAAATTGAAAAAATTAGATTAAATTATACAGCCATAACTAAACTCAAATTGTAAATACTTGGGTTAAATAAATCAATCTTAATTGTACTCGAATTGAAAAACTTCAGTTTAAGAAATCAGTCCACATGAGTTGATCACGTATTGGAAATGTTTAGCATTTAGGAGCTGTTTCCTTCTGAGAGCTGCAGGGACTAGGTTATTTATGGGACGACGACAATTCTAGTGGGTCCATGAATTTAACTTTATTGTTTGAGACTTCACACAGGTCCTGGGAGTGCAAAAGGACAACAGAGAGGTGTACATGGTGAGTTTAAGAAGTTGTACTTTGTGAACAAAGGGCATGTACACGTTTTTGTGCAGTGATAATGGACTTTGTGATGTCTTGAAGGGTATACATGGTCTTAATTGATTTGTATTAAAAGTATCTTGTTTGTGATACAGTGGGAAAGCATAGTTATGACAAGAGATGATTTGCAGATTTGTTATATAACAATAAGTGATTACATATTAACATGCTGCCTAAATTTACAAGGTCTGGACGATAATGTGGCCCTGGGAGTGGACTTCACTGTCAGGTGATGTGTCAACACACATACTCTACAAGATGGAGGACATTGTTTGGAGGGGAATATTTTATGCAGTAGGCGTAAAGAATTGGCTTGTGCAGTGTTTAATTAAAGCTTTCACTCTTGTGTAATTGAGCGGTTAAAACGTCTATTGTACAATCCAGAACACCAGAATGACTCCGTTGGGGTAAACGCTGTGGTCCCAGAATAAAACTTGCTAACTAACGATCAATGTGGATGACAGATGAATGTTGAATCTGGTTTTAATAATTTGATTATTTTTTTTCTTCTCTGCAGCTGGAGATGACAGAACTTTGGAGTGGGAAGATGAGTCTAATTAGGCCCACAAAACATGGAAGGTAGCATTTAACTGCATACGGCATCCATCTGAGTTTTGATCAGGACTCTTGAGTGCCGGGGGCCGGATCGGATACAGATGTGTTCAGGTGGGCGCTGACGTTGGGTCTGTGAAACTGACCAATGGGACGCAATGGGACGGTTCAAATAAGTGTCAGTCGAGCACAACTGACAAAACAACAAAGAACTTTTCAGCCAAGTAACGTGACTTTTCAAAGATCTAACAGCCCAAGAGCAAACTGAACTAACTGTCCAGGGGGGGTGATGGAGTTTGTACACAGCAAGAACATCCAGTCACGACTTGCTGTATGCTGAGATATGAACTACTGCACAAAGCTGGGCTGGTCTCCAAACAGACGGGAGACGAATCTGGGGACATAAAGGCTGAACGAAGAACTGGTGGTCACTCTGCCCAAGGTCACTAACATCAACTGCAGCCGGACGGAGGTGTCGACCCCACATTTTGGTCTGTGATGGTCATCTAGGCACTTTGGGGTCGTGATCAAAAACTGCAGCTGGCTTTGATAATAATCATTCACATAGACTCATTTTAAAACAGGTGACACAACAGGACACAGACGTACAGAGGTGGGAGTGCTAGACGATTCGACCTGCTCCAACTGCTCTGAGATGGAAATTGTTTTATTACCTCGAATGCTCCACACCCCTGAACAAAATATTGATTTTAACTTTCCGTTTATACAGGTCAGGAAGTCTCATTCAGGAGGAACCTGAGACCTGATTTGGATGTAGTTCACTAATGTTTTCTAAAATAACACTGGATGATTGTCTTTGCCTTGAAGGGGCTAATTTTGGTGGGTCTGGTTTGATACAAGAGAAGTAATTTATTTAATGATTAACTTTTGCTAATTTATAGGAGAGCTTGGGTTGTAGTTGGGTAATTGTTTGCAAAACCTGGGTTGAATAACAGTAGTGGGAAGTTTAAAACTACACCATATTTTTAGTTCTGTAACTAATACTCAATCTGAGTGTTAGTGGATGGCAGACGGTAATGCTTCAGATTTGAAACAATGCCGTTTCAGAATGGGGCGAGGTGTGTAGGCAGCTCTGAGCAAGAAGCAGTTCATAGATCATTACAAATTATACAAAAATAACTTCTTCTGAGGCGATTAAAAGATCATATCATGTAGGGTAATCACATTGACATTGGGAAATGAATAAATCAGAAACCTACATAACGACATTGCACTTGTATATATGTATATCAGTTTAACAGAAGTATCTTTTTCTCTTTGTTGTAATGTGTACAGATTCCAGGAAGGGGGACGCCCCTAGCCTGAGGTGGATTTGGGCAAATGTTAAAGGGTAATGGGGTGGTTTGATAATTTTAAACATAACTGACTTGACTGGACTTGACTTATAGTTCAATTGGGCGAATAAGAAAAGGTTTCATGAACAAAGGATTTTAACCATTTTTTCCTCGTTCTCTTTCTCTTTTATTTTTTCCCTTTCTCTCTGTTTCTTCCTTGCTATTTCTTCCCTTCTCTAGCACAGACAGGTACCTGGATGGAAGATTATATACTTTTTTCTCTCACAGGGTTGTATGTCAGTTGGTTAAACTTTTAAGTTTATATTGTATTTTGATTGATGCTGTTGGCGCAAGCGATTTAATGAAGTTTCTTCCACAGGCTCCAGGAAGAGGGGCCGGTGTGGATGATTATTATTGTTATTGTTGTATTGTGTATGTTTAATTTTAATTGTAGGTAGACCGGTTGACGACGAAGGCTTGTAAGGGTGACAGATGGGATGAGAGCACACAGGTATACCTGGAGAAGTCCAGTATGTAACACAATTCAGCTTCAAGTGAACAGATGCATGTAAGAATAGCATTCTATTTTAGTTTTACTAATTCTGTTTTAGGATAACATTACAGTTTAATAATACACCTATCAGTAGCAATAATAACCATTAGGGTGCCCAATAATTCAGAAAATAGGTTTTATTCACTACAGAAGTAACCACAGTCAGTTTTTCCAGGCCCAGGTCATGGATCCCACAGATAAAATAATCAAAAGGCCATGCAGGGTGTCTAACAATTCGCGAGCTTTCGTGTCCAGCTTTTCTCATCAGGAGGGAGGAACTCTGACCGAGGAGACAAACTCACATCAGACTGAGTCCTGCTGAAAAGAGGGACAGGACAAGACCCCACCAGGTGGTGGACAGAACATCATATGTCATCGGTCCCCAGAAGGAGAGTGGCACCTGTACGACCCCACCAGGGCATCCCTGCAGAGGAGAGGAATCGATCGCTGGTCCACATGGAGGATGATCTGAAGACAGCTCCTCACTACACCTGGAGGAGGTGACAGGACCTTCGTGGGAGCTCATTCTTTGCCCCTTTGTTCTGGTTGGAAAAAGGCAGTAGCAAACATCGGAGAAGAAGTCTCCGCTCTGCCTGAAGTCGGTCGGGTGGATCGGGTAAGGACGGAAGATTACCAGCCCTGACCGTGAAGAACAGAAGACGCGTCAAACTGATTTTAGTTTTGTCCCAATACACACACGTCATTTAGAATGTTTAATCAAACTGATACGGTTCTGAGGACTTTACATGAAGATAACTCCGTGGGCCGAATCCCGCTGAGCACCAAAGGACCCTTGTGGACGAACAAGGGCTCCCACCGCAAGCTCAAGAACCGAAGACCTGCTAGATAGAAATGTTTAAATTAAGGGTGTTGGCTTTTCCTGTTTAATATGAGTGTTTTGTACCTTTCAGTCATTCTGAAAAACAACCAGAGAAGGGTTGTGGATTCAATTGGAACTTAACTATACATTTAACTTGACTATAAACTTAAATATTCAGTAATTTAAATATTCAAATATTTTACTCCATTCAATTAGGCATTTAATCATTCTAAAATACCACGAGGTATTTTAAAGGTGGTTTGAAATAGTTTCACTTATTTATCTTTCTCTAGGAGGGGTGTTGCTGCTTTTTTGTATTTTTATAAAGGTTTATGTGTGTGGTACTTTTCACAGGTGTTGGATCAGGGGTCTGGTCCAGGACCCCTGGGGAGTGCAGTAAGTTTGCGTCACATCCATATTGATAAATTAATCCATAAAGAGGGTGAACTCCCATGAATATGGGAGTTCAAAAGAGGGAATGTTGGATTTAATATTTTATACCTTTTTATAATTCCTATCAAGCACTCAAATGTCAGGTCATATAAAGTGTGTGTGTGTCTTTCTTCCAAGGTTGAACTATGTTTATAGAAAGTGTTTGCTAATTCTAACTAGTTGACCTTTAAATATAATCTCATAGTAGCTAAAGATAATTTTACAAGTTCACATTTGATAAATTACAAGCAATCAAATCAGGCCAGAGAGCAGACTGATTAACATAAATAAAGCTAGAACAGCTCTTTAATTTAGACTATAGGTTGACTAAGTAAAATCAAATTAAGAGTATAACCATGATCCAA
>NW_023620728.1:0-6299 GCF_014905685.2 Nematolebias whitei
CCCCAGTTCCTATATTTTTCCTTTTTCAACTTTTCCATCTTCTAGTCCATCTTTTTCAATTTATATTCTCCTTTGCCCTCTTGTGTAACACATCTCTCATTGTTCCCATTATTCCTTTCTTCCGCTGCTTATTTATAAATTTTTTTGCCACAGACCAAACCCAAACTTGGACCTCCATCCATCCATTTTCTTTACCCGCTTGTTCCATTTTGGGTCACGGGGGTCGCTGGTGCCCATGTCCAGCAATCACTGTGCGAGGGGCGGGGTACACCCTGGACGGGTCTCCAGTCCATCACAGGGACACATAGAGACACACGAGACAAACAACCATTCACTTTCTCACTCACACCTATGGACAATTTAGAGTTACCAATCAGCCTAACATGCATGTTTTTGGTCTGTGGGAGGAAACCGGAGTACCCGGAGAAAACCCACGCATGCACGGAGAGAACATGCAAACTCCACCCAGAAAGGCCCCTGGACCGGGGTTTGAACCAAGGACCTGTTCGCTGAGAGGCAGCAGCTCTACCAGTTGCGCCACCGTGCTGCCCCAAACTTGGACCTATTATCTAATTTTTCTTTCATATTTAAAAAATCTACTTCTATGATTCATTTTAACATCCATCCATCCATCCATCCATCCATCCATCCATCCATCCATCCATCCATCCATCCATCCATCCATCCATCCATTATCTTTACCCGCTTCTTCCTTTTCAGGTCATGGGGGTCACTGTTGCCCATATCCAGCTGTCACTGTGTGAGAGGTGGGGGACTTCCTGGACAGGTCTCCAGTCCATCACAGGACATAGAGACAAACGAAACAAACAACCATTCACTCTCTCACTCACACCTAGAGACAATTTAGAGTTACCACTCAGTCTAACATGCATGTTTTTGGTCGGTGGGAGGAAACTGGAGTACCTGGTGAAAAAACACTCATGCACGGAGAGAACATGCAAAGTTCACCTGGACAGGACCCCATCTGGGATTTGATCTGGTGACCTTCTCGATGAGAGGCAACAGCTCTATGAAATAAATCTTGATTTACCTGTGCATCTGATCTGTCTTATCTATGGTTGTAATTGGGTAATTTTTTTGTAGTCTACATTCAGTCCTTACTGGATTTGAGACAAGAGCAACAGGCCCAATTGTTCGAGGCAATAACAGAATAAAGCCACTAACATAAGTGAACCTCAGTGCTACTGCGAACAGATTAACCTTTTGGTCATGCAAGTTCTTCTTGTAAAGTACTCCATGGGTTGTACCTTTTATTTTGCAACTTCAAGCTTCATACCTTGTGAAAATGTGAAAAAATGTATCTAGGCACTTATGATTATCATAGTAATTTAGCCTAATCCATCCCATCAGATTTCTAAGAAACAGACCTTTGAAGAATATTACAGCATCATGCAATCACAGCTGTTTCCCTTTAAATGCTATTTAAATCAACAAGCAAAGGCTTTTCGAAGGCATTATCTTGGCTACAGGAGAGTTTTTCTTCTTTTTGAGCCCCTTGAAGAGTAAAATATTTAAAAACTGAGAAAAATCCCTGGCTGATACTACTGGTCCGCCTTCTAAAGCCTCTTGTCGGTGATAAGAAACCAGGCTAAGACCTGGAGGTGAAGCAGAGAAGAAGAAAGAAAAACAAACCAGATTTTCTGACTTAAGGGATCAGACCTTTAACCTATTTTAAATACTGGTATGATATCCCAAATATAGTAGCAGACAGTCATTTGTGCTGTGTGGAATGTGTAATAGGTGTTGGAATGCCAATGTCTTTTGTTGTATTTTTGCAATGTCTTGTTTATTTCTTGTGATGATGGGGTGCCCATAAACCAGCACCCCTCCATGCCAGTCACATTTCTGGATAGTACAAAGTGAGTTGAACAGTCAAATTAATAAGGCTAGACAATTTTAAATATTTATTAAAACTGTGTAACAGTATACAAACTAAAAATACATAATTTAATGTATTAAGTTATAAATATAAATGTTAGAAAATTCCCACCCTGGTTTAATAATGTCTATAGTAGAAATACCAATATTTTGCATATTATCAGATAGTTGCTGCAGTGACACCAGCTTTTTCAGCACTTCATGTAGGGTTTTTTAGCCAACATTGAAGTCCTCATGTGAAACAATAAATCTTAGTTGCTGTTGAAGGTACAATGTGATCTTAACAGGTAGAAAGACTCAAAAATTCATAAAATGATTGCAAGAAAAATAACTAATCTTTACTCCATGTGGCTCAACAATTTCTACAAAAACTAGTTTAAAGACCTGAACAGAAACAAAAAAAGATGAACAAATCTGTCAGCAGAAGAGTCTAAAACTACAATAAACATCAGGCTGCTCCATTCTAAGGGAATTTTCTAGTTTAGTGCATTATTGGGTCAACTCAAACAAAAGCATCTGACTCTCAGAAAACTATTTGTACAGCTCATTGGAAGTTACAGTGACTTGTGAGTTGGTCAAACTAACCACAATAGTGTTTTTTCCACTGATAATAATAATAATGAAGTGTTAGAAAAAAGACAGTTTAGGTGATAATCATAACTGCAGCAGCAAAAATGTTTTTAGGTACAGAGAACCAGTACTGCTCTACTGGTATTTATTTAAAGAAACATTAGTTTTATTTCAAAGTTCATGCTCAATAATCCAGGTAAAACATCCAACAAAGTTAAGTCAGGTCCTCTGGATGGTTTCTTTAATTTTGTTGAAACATTTCATCCTTCATCCAAAGGACTTCATCAGTCCGAGGAGCCACATCAAACTCAGTCCCATACTTATAAAGAAGGATGACTTTGTTGGATTTTTTTACCTGGATTATTGAGCATGAACTTTGATGTTTTGAACCACTTTGTCTATGACTGCCTCAGAGGAATTGACGGGGGAGAGGATGGACTCCAGAAAACATCTTATCACCAGCAAACTGGTTGACCCACTATGTGAGTGTGTTACTTATGAGACTGAGTTTATTGTGGCTCCTTGGACTGATGAAGTCCTTCGGATGAAGGATGAAACGTAAAAAAAAGATTTAAAAAAAAAGAAACTGTCCAGAGGACCTGACTTAACTTTGTTGGATTAGTTTGATTTATTAATTTATTTTATTCAAAGATCCAGTCCCCCGGCACAAACAGTAATATTGTGTATGCTGTTCAGTGTCAGGAGCGCAGTTATCAGTCAAACATCAGGGAAACTAAACAGCCACTGGCCAAAAGGATGGCCCAGCATGGAAGAGCAACAACATCAAGCCAGGACTCTGTGGTCTACACTCATCTCCATCCAGGCCAGCGGTCACTCTTTCAGGGATGAAGATGTTCACATCCTAGATATAGAGGAACAATGGATTGACAGAGGAGTAAAGGAGGCCATCTTTGTGAAGAGAACCTGTCCATTGTCAAATGGGCGGAGGCCTCTGTGTTCAACTGTCCCCCTCTTATAATGCTTAATGCCAGTATCACTCAGCCCCCTGTGAATAGCAAACAGCCATCAGGGTGCTAATGATCAGTTGTTAGGCTGATGGTCCTTTATCATGTGAACAGCTAGTTTTGGCTGTCACCAGCAAACTGTTTGACGGCTCATAGGCCACTATGAGAAGGTGCTGCTTATGAGACTGAGTTTGTTGCAGCTCCTCAGACTGACGTCTTTTGGATAAAAGATGAAACATTTCAACAAAAAAGAACATAAGGACCTGACTCAACCTTGTTAGATACATCTCGGAGAGTCAGAGTCAGAGTTTCTTTATTTGTCATTCGCAACACATGTGGTACATGTGATGGAACAAAATTGTATAGACAGGATCCCAGTTACATCCAACAAAGTATAAAATGTAAAAGAAAAACAGTAATAAGATCTAAGATATGAACTAAGAAAAACATCAACTAAAAATACACAATGCACTAATAGCATAAAAACAATACGCCAAACAGCAGCACGAACATGAGTCTGTGTGAGCAGATGAGTATGAATGAACACAGCAACATGAAACAGATCAGCAGCAACATGATGTGATTTTTCACAGTGATTATAGATTCATGAGTCTAACAACTCCAGGGTAGAAGCTGTTCCTCAGTCTAGTGGTTCTACACTTTATGCTCCTGAACCTCCTTCCTCAGGGGAGCGGGGCAAAAAGTGTGTGTGCTGGGTGAGTGGGGTCCTTCATGATGCAGGTGGCTCTCTTCCTGCATCTGGAGGTGTAGATGTCTGTGATGGTGGGGAGGCTGACTCCAGCAGTCTTCTGTGCAGCCTTCACCACTCTCTGCAAAACTTTTCTTTCTGCAGCTGTGCAGCCTCCATGCCACACGTTGATGCTGGAGCACAGGATGCTCTCCACTGCACACCTGTGCAGTGGAGAGCTACCTATTTACCTATCTATGCGGATTATTGAGCATGCATCAGGACATCAGTTTAGTCACTTTTTGCTTTTACTGGTATTTAATCCACAACCTTGGGCAATTAATTTTGTTAAAAGCACTTTTCTGCCCCCAGGACAAAATACATTTTGTCCTCAGTCAGAAATTGTTTAGATTAAAGAGATTCAAATCTTGTAGCAAAGTACTTTACCATGAGCATATGGATCAAACTTTATTCCAGTTTATATGCTGGGGTCTGCTGGTTTCTATTCCAGCCACAAGCAAAAGCAAATGAGGAACCACCAAATCAGACGACCACAATTATATGCCATTACACACTCTGAAAGGTCACTTAATGCAGCTGAGTGCACATTAACCCAAGTTCACTTCCATAAAGTGCATGGATTTGGAATTGATGCATATTTATTACTGTCCTTAAAATAAACCAAATACGTAGGTTTGTAATTATTACTGGATGACAAAAACAGCCAGGTCATAACACAAGCTTGTAAAGCAGCTGCAGGGCTGAGTCTCACTGCATGTTGGTGTGTGTTTGTGTGTGCGTGTGTGTCATTTTGAGATGTGGTTTAACCATTTCCTCTGAGAGAAACTCTGTGGCTAACCTGTCAGGCCAGCTGAGGGCTCCGAGTGCTGTGATGATGCTTACATCTGTCAGAATGGGTCAAAGTTTGTTGCCGGTTCTCCATCAATAAAAAATCAGAGCTGTCTGAAAAATATGGACATTATGGGATGGTTTGCCAAAGAACAGGACACCCAAGCATCAATATTTAGTCTTTTACTGGTTTAGAATTCAGGATTAAAACAAACAAAACATGATTGCTCATGGTGTGGGTTCCTCATATTTCTTCCACTCTTTTCTTTCTTTTTTTTTTTTTTTTAATTTTCGGACATACCTTCATTAATTTGAGGAGACTTTGTGTTAGAGTCTGTTTTGTTTATTCTGAAAGCTGTGGCCGTGCAGAGCCTGATTAGCTCAGAAACATAACTAATAACTGTGTATGTTTGTTTAGGGGTTTTTGTTAAAAAATGTTTGGGAGGTCTGAATATTAAGTTTGTTTGCTTTTTCTTTTTGTGTCTAACAGACCCAATGTGTGCGGCTCTCTCATCCATTCATACTGCTGCCCAGGCTGGAAGACGCTGTCGGGGGGGAACCAGTGTATCGTTCGTAAGTGTTTATCCAGCTTTAAATCCTCTTTGATCAGGCTGCACAAACCTAAATGGAGACAGGACCAAAAAGGGAATATGAGTATGTTATGTATGTCTGAAAATCTAAAAGCATTTATGCTCCCTGTTCTTCTTCAGCGATCTGCAGGAATTCTTGTGGTGATGGCTTCTGCTCCAGACCCAACATGTGCACCTGTTCGAATGGCCATCTCTCTCCCAGCTGTGGAGCCGGAGCAGGAGGTGAGTTCTGCTTCTCACCACAAACAGCAGTTACTGTAACTCACACATCCAACTATTATCATATGACATTTTTGGTGAGAAATACAAGATTAAAGCAAACTATTTCTACAAAATGGGAATTTATTAAATTTTTTTTGGATACTTCATGCATGACCATCGTTTGTGTACAAAAATTACAACAACAAAGCTATTTATATATTTTATATTTTTTGATCTTATTATTACATCTGATTAACTTTTTTTTTAATCTGTCACCATTAATCTTATACTGGGGAATATAAGGATTGAAAATAGGGGAATGTTGTTAAAACAATAAAGCTACATCTGTCTTGAAAGAATCTTTAACCAAGCTCAGAACGTCAATGCTCCACCTAATGGCATGGCTCGACAAGTTTTTAGTATTTGCATGCAAATGTAAAAATAAGTGTCTTTCAAACTGAGTAAAAAATCTCCAAGTAAAAACGTACCTGATTTAGCGTCTGCTGCTCATAAGAAAAATGCCTATATATATATATA
>NW_023620729.1:0-5911 GCF_014905685.2 Nematolebias whitei
TTAAATAATATTTAAACAATACATGTTAGTTTATTAATTTTTTCACAATTTTCCCCCCTTTTGTTCCAAAGGAACAACAAAATAAGAAAACAAAGTGAATAAAATATATATATATAAGTATAGACTTTGAAAGGGATAAACATCAAGTTCAGTGCATCACTTGTGGTTTGGCACAGGACCATCATAAACTTCAAATGGAAGTTGCAAGAGCTGTTTTTTTGGGTTACAGACCCTGTTTAAAAGCTTATGCGTACAGGTAAGAAACTTCAATTTAATTCAAAACATGAAAATATACAAAGAACATAAAGGAGGGCATACTGTTTTAGTCAAAAAGTATTAACATAAAATATAAAAAGAAGAAAACATAAAATTTTTATTTAAAGCATAAAACCAAAATATGAAAGATTAAAAAATGTCTTTTAGTTCTGGAAATGTTGTCCAGTGTACTCATGGTCTTCTGGTCTAAGCCTAAGAACACAACTTTGGACGACTAAGACTACTAAATCTAGGAATTCTAGTCTAGATGGAATGGGTGAAGTTTCAGTCATCAGGGAGTGTCCGCCTCTGTCAAAGTCAATTACAAAGATGTCATCGGTGCAGGATGTGTCAATCTCAAGAATGGATTGATGTTCTCTAACTGTAAAACGAATTTTCATTTTATCTTAAAACAAAAGTGTTGTAAGAGGAAAATAAAACCAACAACTAAAACGGAAATGTATGCAAAGAATGCAAAAAGTTTCCACTGGTACCGCATGGAGTTCATGATGGTTGTTTGTCTGTTGGGTATCAAACGTCTATCTGTTCTGCCTGCCTGATCAGTTGGAGGGTCTAGGTACCCCGCCGCCCTCACTGTGAGCCTGAGCTCTATCAGTGGGTGGTGAACGTGAGTGGCGTAGATTCCTCGTGGGTATCAAGCCTTTCAGACTCCGATACTTGTTGCACCCGCGGTGGCACCCAGCTCTTAAGCTCTGGTGCTTCTTTTCCTCTAGGCTAGTTCTTGATATCCTGGTTTCCGTCCGGTTGAAGAGGGGCAATGGGGACGCTGCCTCACCTGGTTTTGACGCCAGTGAGTGTGCTGTCCTGGTTCTGTTAGGTTTGGTCGTGGCCTAACAGACCGCTGCCTCAGCTACCCGTTGGTGCTGAGTGACTCTTCGGTTCTTGAGCTTGAGGTGGGAGCCCTTGTTCGTCCACAAGGGTCCTTTGGTGCTCGGCGGGATTCGGCCCGCGGAGTTATCTTCATGTAAAGTCCTCAGAACTGTATCAGTTTGATTAAACATTCTAAATGACGTGTGTGTATTGGGACAAAACTAAAATCAGTTTGACGCGTCTTCTGTTCTTCACGGTCAGGGCTGGTAATCTTCCGTCCTTACCCGATCCACCCGACCGACTTCAGGCAGAGCGGAGACTTCTTCTCCGATGTTTGCTACTGCCTTTTCCAACCAGAACAAAGGGGCAAAGAATGAGCTCCCACGAAGGTCCTGTCACCTCCTCCAGGTGTAGTGGGGAGCTGTCTTCAGATCATCCTCCATGTGGACCAGCGATCGATTCCTCTCCTCTGCAGGGATGCCCTGGTGGGGTCGTACAGGTGCCACTCTCCTTCTGGGGACCGATGACATATGATGTTCTGTCCACCACCTGGTGGGGTCTTGTCCTGTCCCTTTTTTCAGCAGGACTCAGTCTGATGTGAGTTTGTCTCCTCGGTCAGAGTTCCTCCCTCCTGATGAGAAAAGCTGGACACGAAAGCTCGCGAATTGTTAAACACCCTGCATGGCCTTTTGATTATTCTATCTGTGGGATCCATGACCTGGGCCTGGAAAAACTGACTGTGGTTACTTCTGTAGTGAATGAAACCTATTTCTGAATTATTGGACACCCTGATGGTTACTATTGCTACTGATAGGTGTATTATTAAACTGTAATGTTATCCTAAAACAGAATTAGTAAAACTAAAATAAAATGCTATTCTTACATGCATCTGTTCACTTGAAGCTGAATTGTGTTACATACTGGACTTCTCCAGGTATACCTGTGTGCTCTCATCCCATCTGTCACCCTTACAAGCCTTCGTCGTCAACCGGTCTACCTACAATTAAAATTAAACATACACAATACAACAATAACAATAATAATCATCCACGCCGGCCCCTCTTCCTGTGGAATTAAATCGCTTGCGCCAACAGCATCAATCAAAATACAATATAACTTAAAGGCTTAACCAACTGACATACAACATTGTGAGAGAAAAAATATTTCATCTTCCATCCTCCATCCAGGTACCTGTCTGTGCTAGAGAAGGGAAGAATAGCAAGGAAGAAACAGAGAGAAAGGGAAAAAAATAACCTCAGGCTAGGGGCGTCCCCCTTTCTGGAATCTGTACACATTACAACAAAGAGAAAAAAATACTTCTGTTAACCTGATATACATATATACAAGTGCAACGTGTTATGTAGGTTTCTGATTTATTCATTTCCCACTGTCAATTTGATTACCCTACATGATATGATCTTTTAATCGCCTCAGAAGAAGTTAATTTTGTATAATTTGTAATGATCTATGAACTGCTTCCTGCTCAGAGCTGCCTACACACCTCCCGCCTTTTTGAAACGGCATTGTTTCAAATCTGAAGCATTACCGTCTGCAATCCACTAACACTCAGATTGAGTATTAGTTACAGAACTAAAAATATGGTGTAGTTTTAAACTTCCCACTACTGTTATTCAACCCAGGTTTTGCAAACAATTACCCAACTACAACCCAAGCTCCCCTATAAATTAGCAAAAGTTAATCATTGAATAAATTTCTTCTCTTGTATCAAACCAGACCCACCAAAATTAGCCCCTTCAAGGCAAAGACAATCATCCAGTGTTATTTTAGAAAACCTTAGTGAACTGCATCCAAATCAGGTCTCAGGTTTCTTCTGAATGAGACTTCCTGACCTGTATAAACGGAAAGTTAAAATCAATATTTTCGTTCAGGGGTGTGGAGCATTTGAGGTAATAAAACAATTTCCATCTCAGAGCAGTCGGAGCAGGTCGATTCGTCTAGCACTCCCACCTCTGTACGTCTGTGTCCTGTTGTGGCACCTGTTTTAAAATGAGTCTATGTGAGTGATTATTATCAAAGCCAGCTGCAGTTTTTGATCCTGACCCCAAAGTGCCTAGAAGACCATCACAGAACAAAATGTGGGGTCGACACCTCCGTCCGGCTGCAGTTGATGTTAGTGACCTTGGGCAGAGTGACCACCAGTTCGTCGTTCAGCCTTTCAGTCCCCAGATGCGTCTCCCGTCTGATTGAAGACCAGCTCAGCTTTGTGCAGCAGTTCATATCTCAGCATACCGCAAGTCGTGACTGGATGTTCTTGCTGTGTACAAACTCCATCACCCCCTCTGGACAGTTAGTTCAGTTTGCTCTTGGACTGTTAGATCTTTGAAAAGTCACGTTACTTGGCTGAAAAGTTCTTTGTTGCTTTGTCAGATGTGCTCGACTGACAACTTATTTGAACCGTCCCATTGCGTCCCATTGGTCAGTTTCACAGACCCCAACGTCAGCGCCCACCTGAACACATCTGTATCCGATCCGGCCCCCGGCACTCGAGAGTCCTGATCAAAACTCAGATGGATGCTGTATGCAGTTAAATGCTACCTTCCATGTTTTGTGGGCCTAAGTAGACTCATCTTCCCACTCCAAAGTTCTGTCATCTCTAGCTGCAGAGAAGAAAAGAAATAATCAAATTATTAAAACCAGATTCAACATTCAGCTGTTATCCACATTAATTGTTAGTTAGCAAGTTTTATTCTGGGACCACAGCGTTTACCCCAACGGAGTCATTCTGGTGTTCTGGATCGTACAATAGATGTTTTAACCGCTCAATTACACAAGAGTGAAAGCTTTAATTAAACACTGCACAAGCCAATTCTTTACGCCTACTGCATAAAATATTCCCCTCCAAACAATGTCCTCCATCTTGTAGAGTATGTGTGTTGACACATCACCTGACAGTGAAGTCCACTCCCAGGGCCACATTAACGTCCAGACCTTGTAAATTTAGGCAGCATGTCAATATGTAATCACTTATTGTAATCATCTCTTGTCATAACTATGCTTTCCCACTGTATCACAAACAAGATACTTTTAATACCAATCAATTAAGACTATGTATACCCTTCAAGACATCACAGAGTCCATTATCACTGCACAAAAACGTGTACATGCCCTTTGTTCACAAAGTACAACTTCTTAAACTCACCATGTACACCTCTCTGTTGTCCTTTTGCACTCCCAGGACCTGTGTGAAGTCTCAAATAATAAAGTTAAAATCACGGCGTTTACCCACTAGAATTGTCGTCGTCCCCTAAATAACCTAGTCCCTGCAGCTCTCAGAAGGAAACAGCTCCCAAATGCTAAACATTTCCAATCCGTGATCAACTCATGTGGACTGATTTCTTAAACTGAAGTTTTTCAATTCGAATACACTTAAGATTGATTTATTTAACCCAAGTATTTACAATTTGAGTTTAGTTATGGCTGTATAATTTAATCTATTTTTTTTCAATTTGAGTTTAGTTTCCTAACGTATTTAACTTTTCCAATTTGAGTCCGGCAAGGTATTGTTTGACCAGAATAAAATTCTATATTTTACAAGTGTCAAGGATTTTGTCCCTTACTCATTTTAATCTGTTGTTTCGCAGTTGAGTTTAAAACCTGAGTTTATTGTCAATTCCAAGAAGAAAGTCAATCTAATTTGTTCAGGACCACCAAGGCCACCCCTACAATATTTCTCTTCCACTCGTTCGCTTTGACATCTCAACCCTCTACTGTCCAAGCTGACTCCAAGATGATTCAACCTTCTCCAGCAGACTCACTCTGACTCCATCTCCTGGTTAAATACAGCTCGTACACGTGATGTCCCCTCTTTCCTTGAGATTCAAACCATTCTCTGTTTCAGAGTTCACTGCCTCCTTCCTATCATACAGAAAATTGTTTCGTTTAACCTTGTGTCTGCTCCCATCGCCGTTTCTGTCTGGCCTCCGACGGCTATCAGCAAATATTTGAAAGATCTTCAGCTATCCCTGTTCCCATATCAGATACCATTTAGCTGTGACACGCCAATCAGCTATATTTTAAATTAATCCAACTTGTACAGCCTAAATCATTAAAAATCAAGCTCTACCCCCTTAATTCTGGTACATAAAGCTCATTTCCGCTTGTTTGTGCTAGTGGCCCTCTGATCTAAAACTAATTACCTCCTGTTCATTTTGATACTCCCTATAAATCATGCAATTTGCCTCTGATATGATCCTATAGATTGTCCACAGGCTTCACCTGTACCACATTCATGAGTTTCACACCTGATAACAACATTCACACACCCAGGCATTCAAATATGTTATTGTCATTCCCTCCTGGCCGCAGCCTTAATAAAACAAACACAAGTCTGGTACGGAACAACCCAGCGGCCAGACCCGTCCTTGCCTCACAGCAGCGCCCCCTTCCGGTCAGGACACGGAAGCACCGATCACACAAGACACCTCTGACGCAGAAACGAAGACAAAACAAAACACGCATAAGCCTTCACCTCGTGTGTGGAACAAAGAAACGCTCCCTTCCCCCACACGAGTGCTTTACCACACACACGCGGCTCCCATTTTTATCTTTAAGACGAAACTATTTTATTTCCTCAGCCGTCTTTATAAAGACGAGCCTACCTCGGTTTTCCTAGAGAAAACCTACCTCGGTTTTCCTAAATGAAAACTTACCCTCGGTTCCTACTCTAATTTTCAGAACTTACACTCGGTCCTCCTAATGAGAACTTACCTCGGCTTTCCTAAATGAAAGCTTACCTCGGCTTTTCCTAATGAAAGCTTACTTATTTTATGAGAGAGCGATCTTTTTGACGGAGTCGTGTCTGTCC
>NW_023620729.1:6011-6298 GCF_014905685.2 Nematolebias whitei
TTTTTTTTTTTTTTTTTTTTTTTTTTAATTTTATTTATTTATTTACCTTATCGTAGATGTGTCTCTGGTTTCCTGTTTTCGAATACGGCTGGAGTCGATCCTCCCCCCGGAGAACCAGACGTCCTCCCGCTCCCAAAACGTCCTAGTTGGAGGGTCGGAGGTCCGGTGATCAGCCTCGTCGTGATTCTCCGTAGGTCTGGACGAACTCTCAGGCGTATCCCAGCGGTGCCTCCAAACTTTTGTGGAAAATAAATAATTGTTCTAAACTTAAATAAAAACTCTTAAAA
>NW_023620730.1:0-274 GCF_014905685.2 Nematolebias whitei
CTAAATGCCGACAAAACCAAAGGGATGCTTTTTTCAAATAGGAAGTTGGTCCCAGCAGTTCTTCCTCCGATTTTATCCTCAAATGGTGTCCCCATTGAGTTTGTTGATTCCTATAAATATTTGGGTATCTTGGTCGACTCACATCTCTCTTTTAAGCTCCATGTGGAAAACTTGATAAAGAAACTGAAAGTTAAACTGGGTTTCTTTTTCAGAAACAAATCCTGTCTAACCCTGAATGTTAGAAAACGCCTTGTATCTGTGACTTTCCTTCCCT
>NW_023620730.1:374-6296 GCF_014905685.2 Nematolebias whitei
GCACACTGTATTCACTGGTTAACTGGACATCATTAACTTCACGCAGACTGTAGTGAACCTAACCTGAAGTAATAAGTCTAAGGTTGAAACACTTGACCTTAAGAACTGACCAGATGGACAGAGACTGTTATTTTATCGATCTGCATCCAGAAATACAGTTTGAGCCATCTGGAGACTTTCTTTCTTGAATTAATCAAGTAGAAAAGACAATCCTCTATGATCATTACTATTTTACAAATGTTTGATAATCAAATTGTGTTAGTTCACTCAATGCTTACAGGTTGAAGAGAACTACTCATTTTTATTTTACATAAACAGTAAGTAATGATTTTTATTCCTCATTCAAAGAAGAAATCAGGTTAATATGCATTTCTTGATTTTTCTGTCTGCAATGAGCAAGTTTTGTAAGTATGTTAAAGGTCGAGTCTCGGTCAACTAAAATGTTTACTGAGAAGAAATGTCATGTTTAAACTTTTTCAGAAGATAATAAGAGTGAGACTCCACGAAGTCTGGTTTTCTCCAATAATCTTTTCTGTATGTTGTAAACAATCTCATTCTCTGACCTCGAATTTGATAACATCTTACATCACAAACCACACCTCTATTCTGGTCCATCCACGAATCAGAAAGCTCTAAATTGACCCGGAAGTCAACTCATTTAAAATGTGGCAACTTCCCGGTTCTAAAGAGTCTGATGTCGGAGGTCTGATAGAGAGTGCTAAGGAGATGAAAGGAGTTCAGAGTTCTTGGATGCAAACGCATTCAGGATGATCCAGAGACGTTTTGGGATTATAACTTCTGTTTGAATAACCTCGCACGACTCTCGAAGGATTTCAGCTGCTCTCAACGGAGACGCTGAAAGAGTCAAAGGAGGATCCTATACCGACGCTGACCTATCATCAACCAGGTAACAGTCCACTTCGACCAAGCGTACCGTCGCAAGCTGAGATCTGAAGGAGCGTGCACGTTTCTGGTCAAACAGATTAATTCCCTCACACATCTCTCTGTAAGATAAATCTCCATTTCCATCTTAAACTCTCCTTTCTCCTAAGATCATAACAGATATCTTAGAAATATCTGAAGCAAAGTCCTCGATCACCGCCGTGTGATTGATGTCCATTATCTGTGAAACTTGTCTGTTATTATTTTCATATTTTGCCAAATTAATGTAAATGCTTGATGTTAAACTTTGATTCTGAAAATAAATGACCGCATTCATTTTGATGGGTCAAAGATAATAACGTCTCTCGTTCGCATTTCTGTTAAATTCAATGTACGACATTTACACAGTCAGAAAAATGAAGAACTCGTGAAAAATGTATGAATATATCCATATATGACATACTACATTTGGTGGCCCGTAACGTGCTCATAAATGACTGTGTATTTCGTGTGAAGATTTTTACATGTTGGCATAAAATAACAGTATCAGCTGTGATTGAACGCAGCGCGCTGAAGCTGCGCCGCTTTGAAGTCAAAACGCTGCATGTTTTAAGCGTTGGGCTAGTGATGTTAAAAGCTGAAATAGTGTCATATGTCTTGTGAAAGCTGAAATTGTACGTCTGTTATGTGTAGCTAAGCTTATGAGCTGTGGAAAACGTTATTCTGTTTAAACTGTGGTCCAAACGGACGGAGGTCCGGTTGTGGTCCGGCTCGGTTCTGGAAAAAGTTCGAACGAGTTGTTTTAAACGGTTTAAAAGACGTTGTGCCACGGAGCGCCGACTCCGTGCAGCTCAGAGAGTTGATTCGTTACATTTTTTAACAGAAAAAGTGCATTTTGACAGTTTAAAAGACGAAAAGTTGACGAATTTTAGTTCACGCTAATCTAGCATGCTGGTTGCAAACGTTTCGTGATTGGTTGAATATTGCTGTTGTGGAGCGCTCTGATTCGCTGAAAGGTTGACTGACGTGGCTACGTCATTTCCTCTCAACCCTGCGCTGCTCTGTCATTGGTGATTTCAGTCACGTGACCCGGAAATGAAAATTCGTTTTCATAGGGAAATAAAATCTGCTTTTTAAAGCTGAAAAACGCTTTAAAAGTGTATTTTGATACGCTGGTTAAGTTCTTCGAAGCATACTCGCTGAAATTTCGCCGCGTTTGAGTTTAAAATCCGTCATTAAATGATGTTTTTGAACAACGCTAGCGATGCTAATTTTAAGCTAACAGCTAACGACCGGATGAGTGACGTGTCACGTCACTTCCTCCATGTCGGAAATGAGCTTTGCCGTGCTTAAAATCACTAAATAAAGCTGCAATATTGTCCCAGAAAGACTCATGTTCATGCTATAAAGTCGTGCTTGTTGAAAGTTTGCCACGTTTGTGTAAAAAATCCGTTCAGAAATGTTGGTTTTAACCGAGTCTAGCCGATGCTAATTTTTAGCTAACAGCTAACGACCGGACGCCACAGGAAGTGATAGCTCCCCTACTGGACAACACCAACAGTGTCTGAGTTAAAATTATTAAGGTTGTTCTGCCATCTTCTGGAGAAACTTGAGAACACAGGTTTTCACTTCGCTTTTTAGGATATTTTAGTGAAATTGAACGTATTTTCTTTTTTAAAGGCATTTTTGAGTTAATAAACGTTCCTCAAAGCTGAATAAATACTGTTATCTTGCATTTTAAAAGTTATAAAGGTATTTATGCAAAGAGCATTTACCAAAAAGTTTTTATTCACTGGTAATCCCTTAAAAATAAGGTACAAAATAAAAGTTAACTTTTTAAAAAATAGAAACAGTTACAGATATTCACAAAGTTGGAAAAAGTTTACTCATTTGCTAAAAGGATAGTGCACGTTTAATTGATAAATCACTAAATAAAAGTAAATATATCAGACAAAGAGACTTTGCTGATTTTATTTATTTTGAAAAACCTAAAACATTAAAATTCTCCTGTTTAATCTTCAAATAGAAGAAAAATGACAAGCGACGAAGAAGAAGAGAACCCTTTAAAACCCCAAACAAATGATGATATCATTTTGGGAGCCTTACATATTTTAACAACTCCACTTATTGGCAAGGAAATACAGCAATTACAACAACTCAATGAACTTCAAAGACAAGAAGAGCTGGAAAGTCTAGCCGCAGGAACATTAGGGCCAGAGAGTAAAAAGCATAGCCAAGAACGGTTAGCAAAAATCTCTCTGCTTCTAAAAGCTGAATTGGATGAACGGTCGGAACGCCTTGTCTGGAAGTCTAAAAGACATGAGGAGGAGCTCGCAGAAATGCAGGCGTCATTAGAAACAAAATCTTATGAAAAGATTAAAGAAAAAGACCGTCAATACGAAGCTGCGTGCTCAGACAATGTACAGCTACAAAGACAGTTGCAGCTCGCAAAAATGGAACTGGAACAATGCAAAATAGATAAACAAAATCTACAACAGCTACATATGCGTTTAGAAGATGACTATTGTACATCCCAGGAACATTTAAAAAAATGTGAGGAGAAACTAATAGTAGCAACGGATAAAGGTCAGGAAGTTGGGCAAGGTGACATGGAATCCAAACCAGACCCTGAACAGAGTCGGGGTAATACACCAAAACCTCAACGACCTCTTTACTCACCCGGTGCTTTTAGACCCATCCAAACACCTACACAAACGGGCAGAGTAACACCCCCACAACTGATAACGCATGTGAGACCATTGATATCTTCTCCATCAATGGATGACTTGCAAAAAATCTCAAAATATGTACAACGCTTTGTTCCTGGACCGATGGGCTCATCTGGAACAAAAGCGTACCTCAGAGATCTGGATTTCAGATTGAGATCTTATCCTAATGCTACGGTAGAAGATAAGATCAGTCTGATACGACTCACGTCAGACAGAGAGGTGTTTACCTTCATCGAGCGTCTACCAGATGCAACGAGAAGGGATTACAAACTTCTGTGTGAAGCTCTGATCAAAGAATACGACTCCTGCACAGGACCAGCTGGATACCCAGCCGCAGAAAAGGTCACGCAGGGTAAAGCTGAACATCCAAAAGTTTATTACAAAAGAATCTTCCAAGCTTATTTTGGTAACAGAAATGAAACCGGGATGGAGGAAGAAGAAGGTTTTAAATTTGTTTTCAGCAAAAATCTCCACCCTGACATACAAACGTCAGTGCAAATGATGGCAAATTACAGAGAAAAATCCATCAGTGAGATTAAACAGTGCGCTGTGAATGTGTTTGAGGCACGTTCTCATGCCAAGACGCCCATAGAAGTGTTTCCTGGTGTAAAGGTTAAACCCCACTCCCTAGAATTAGAAGGAAGGCGTTCATCGCCACCTCCTCCTAAAAAAGGAGAAAAAAGGCAGTATTTTCAGACTAACAAACCGCATCATGAAGGTGCATGCTGGGACAAAAAGGCTCCTCCTTCAGAGGACGAACGTGATTATCGTAAATGGGATCAGCGGAGGACGCAAAAAAATGGGAACCGAGAGGAACCCCAAAAAGACGTACCTAGCCGCCTCCCACCTCGGACGAAACGTCCCGAGGCGAAAAAATCACAAAAGTCCCAGAAAAAAGGCCCTCCACCTCTGAGCTCGGAAGAGACAGAAAAATTGCGTGAAATGTTAGAAGACTTGAAACACACTGACAAGGGAAGCCGACCAAAAGCACTATGCAGTGAGGTACTCACTATTACATCTCTGGGCACGAATGACAATACTACAGACGTCGGTGAAACACACCAAGACGTTGCTGTTGTTGCCTCAAACGACCCCTCATCGGATGAAAGGGGAGTAATCACACACACAAACGATGACGAGTCATCGCAAGCTGAACACGCAGAAACAGCTACAGCTGTGCTGACGGTTCAGACAAACCAAGATTACACAAGCACTTCTGAACGCATGAAGAAGCGTCAGAAAAAAACCAAGAGGTTTCTGTGTAACTTTATCAGAAAGGGGGCCGCCAAAAAGGCGTACCTGTCAGTAACACTCGAAGGTGTCCTCACACACGAAGCACTCCTGGACGGTGGGGCAGACATAACAATTATGTCAGCTAAACTGTTCGAGGAGCTGAGGACAGCCGCAGCCGAGAAAAATAGGATAATACCTCTATCTGATTGTGCTATAGAAATGCAGGGTCTCTCGGAGAATAAAACAACCCTGACAGCTATAGCAATGGTTCACATGCAGATTGGCAATATGACACTGTACTACCCGGTACACGTGACTCATGTAGACTCATTCCCATTTTTGGTTGGCCAGGATTTTATAAATCGCTTTAACGCGATTATAGATTATGGTGATCAAACAATGTGGACAACTGTGAGCAAACCACTGCCAATAGATACGCCTCCGGAGTGTGACTCAGGCTGCCCAACAGCAGGTACCGCGGAAGGCACAAAGGACTCCTCAGCCGAGGACACGAGCCCGGTGAGTACTCCTCTGACACCATGTGAAACCAAAGAGACCCACCAAGAGGTCCAAACTCTGACTCAACAAGACAGCCTCCTCTGTGAGCTGGAGCTGTCAGAGTCCACCAAACACTACCTACCACTGGTAGTTAAGGGTGTAGAGATCCAAGGGTCCCACACCAACGATGCTGTACTGTCTCTGTGGACAGATAAATCAGCAATTAACCGAGCTTTCTACGAAACCTTGGTTCACAAACACGTTGGTCTAGAACTAATTAAAAAAGCTTTCCGCTTCCATTAGTTCCCAATAGTTCACAGGTAATGACCACAGAAGGAGTCATTAACCTAAAACTGAACTGGAATCAACGAGAACTGGTTCACCCGTTTCTCGTTATCCAAAACTTACCACATGCATCCTACATAGGCTCTGACATTTTGGTAAGGCTAGGTGTCCATGTGGACACCATCAACAAGGTGCTGTGGTCCCTGAAACCAGCCACAAAGGATCCTCCTGTGCTAGACACAGCAAACCTTAAGGCTGGGCAGACCATTCCAGAGGCCTGCCAGGTTGCTAGCAA
>NW_023620731.1:0-5969 GCF_014905685.2 Nematolebias whitei
TTTAAGAGTTTTTATTTAAGTTTAGAACAATTATTTATTTTCCACAAAAGTTTGGAGGCACCGCTGGGATACGCCTGAGAGTTCGTCCGGCCTACGGAGAATCGGACGAGGCTGATCACCGGACCTCCGACCCTCCAACTAGGACGTTTTGGGAGCGGGAGGACGTCTGGTTCTCCGGGGGGGGGGATCGACTCCAGCCGTATTCGAAAACAGGAAACCAGAGACACATCTACGATAAGGTAAATAAATAAATAAAAAATAAATAAAAAATAAAAAAAAAAAAAGCGCTAGCGACAGACACGACTCCGTCAAAAAGATCGCTCTCTCATAAAATAAGTAAGCTTTCATTAGGAAAAGCCGAGGTAAGCTTTCATTTAGGAAAGCCGAGGTAAGTTCTCATTAGGAGGACCGAGTGTAAGTTCTGAAAATTAGAGTAGGAACCGAGGGTAAGTTTTCTTTAGGAAAACCGAGGTAAGTTTTCTTTAGGAAAACCGAGGTAAGTTTTCTCTAGGAAAACCGAGGTAGGCTCGTCTTTATAAAGACGGCTGAGGAAATAAAATAGTTTCGTCTTAAAGATAAAAATGGGAGCCGCGTGTGTGTGGTAAAGCACTCGTGTGGGGGAAGGGAGCGTTTCTTTGTTCCACACACGAGGTGAAGGCTTATGCGTGTTTTGTTTTGTCTTCGTTTCTGCGTCAGAGGTGTCTTGTGTGATCGGTGCTTCCGTGTCCTGACCGGAAGGGGGCGCTGCTGTGAGGCAAGGACGGGTCTGGCCGCTGGGTTGTTCCGTACCAGACTTGTGTTTGTTTTATTAAGGCTGCGGCCAGGAGGGAATGACAATAACATATTTGAATGCCTGGGTGTGTGAATGTTGTTATCAGGTGTGAAACTCATGAATGTGGTACAGGTGAAGCCTGTGGACAATCTATAGGATCATATCAGAGGCAAATTGCATGATTTATAGGGAGTATCAAAATGAACAGGAGGTAATTAGTTTTAGATCAGAGGGCCACTAGCACAAACAAGCGGAAATGAGCTTTATGTACCAGAATTAAGGGGGTAGAGCTTGATTTTTAATGATTTAGGCTGTACAAGTTGGATTAATTTAAAATATAGCTGATTGGCGTGTCACAGCTAAATGGTATCTGATATGGGAACAGGGATAGCTGAAGATCTTTCAAATATTTGCTGATAGCCGTCGGAGGCCAGACAGAAACGGCGATGGGAGCAGACACAAGGTTAAACGAAACAATTTTCTGTATGATAGGAAGGAGGCAGTGAACTCTGAAACAGAGAATGGTTTGAATCTCAAGGAAAGAGGGGACATCACGTGTACGAGCTGTATTTAACCAGGAGATGGAGTCAGAGTGAGTCTGCTGGAGAAGGTTGAATCATCTTGGAGTCAGCTTGGACAGTAGAGGGTTGAGATGTCAAAGCGAACGAGTGGAAGAGAAATATTGTAGGGGTGGCCTTGGTGGTCCTGAACAAATTAGATTGACTTTCTTCTTGGAATTGACAATAAACTCAGGTTTTAAACTCAACTGCGAAACAACAGATTAAAATGAGTAAGGGACAAAATCCTTGACACTTGTAAAATATAGAATTTTATTCTGGTCAAACAATACCTTGCCGGACTCAAATTGGAAAAGTTAAATACGTTAGGAAACTAAACTCAAATTGAAAAAAAAATAGATTAAATTATACAGCCATAACTAAACTCAAATTGTAAATACTTGGGTTAAATAAATCAATCTTAAGTGTATTCGAATTGAAAAACTTCAGTTTAAGAAATCAGTCCACATGAGTTGATCACGGATTGGAAATGTTTAGCATTTGGGAGCTGTTTCCTTCTGAGAGCTGCAGGGACTAGGTTATTTAGGGGACGACGACAATTCTAGTGGGTAAACGCCGTGATTTTAACTTTATTATTTGAGACTTCACACAGGTCCTGGGAGTGCAAAAGGACAACAGAGAGGTGTACATGGTGAGTTTAAGAAGTTGTACTTTGTGAACAAAGGGCATGTACACGTTTTTGTGCAGTGATAATGGACTCTGTGATGTCTTGAAGGGTATACATAGTCTTAATTGATTGGTATTAAAAGTATCTTGTTTGTGATACAGTGGGAAAGCATAGTTATGACAAGAGATGATTACAATAAGTGATTACATATTGACATGCTGCCTAAATTTACAAGGTCTGGACGTTAATGTGGCCCTGGGAGTGGACTTCACTGTCAGGTGATGTGTCAACACACATACTCTACAAGATGGAGGACATTGTTTGGAGGGGAATATTTTATGCAGTAGGCGTAAAGAATTGGCTTGTGCAGTGTTTAATTAAAGCTTTCACTCTTGTGTAATTGAGCGGTTAAAACATCTATTGTACGATCCAGAACACCAGAATGACTCCGTTGGGGTAAACGCTGTGGTCCCAGAATAAAACTTGCTAACTAACAATTAATGTGGATAACAGCTGAATGTTGAATCTGGTTTTAATAATTTGATTATTTCTTTTCTTCTCTGCAGCTAGAGATGACAGAACTTTGGAGTGGGAAGATGAGTCTACTTAGGCCCACAAAACATGGAAGGTAGCATTTAACTGCATACAGCATCCATCTGAGTTTTGATCAGGACTCTCGAGTGCCGGGGGCCGGATCGGATACAGATGTGTTCAGGTGGGCGCTGACGTTGGGGTCTGTGAAACTGACCAATGGGACGCAATGGGACGGTTCAAATAAGTTGTCAGTCGAGCACATCTGACAAAGCAACAAAGAACTTTTCAGCCAAGTAACGTGACTTTTCAAAGATCTAACAGTCCAAGAGCAAACTGAACTAACTGTCCAGAGGGGGTGATGGAGTTTGTACACAGCAAGAACATCCAGTCACGACTTGCGGTATGCTGAGATATGAACTGCTGCACAAAGCTGAGCTGGTCTTCAATCAGACGGGAGACGCATCTGGGGACATAAAGGCTGAACGAAGAACTGGTGGTCACTCTGCCCAAGGTCACTAACATCAACTGCAGCCGGACGGAGGTGTCGACCCCACATTTTGTTCTGTGATGGTCTTCTAGGCACTTTGGGGTCAGGATCAAAAACTGCAGCTGGCTTTGATAATAATCACTCACATAGACTCATTTTAAAACAGGTGCCACAACAGGACACAGACGTACAGAGGTGGGAGTGCTAGACGATTCGCCTGCTCCGACTGCTCTGAGATGGAAATTGTTTTATTACCTCAAATGCTCCACACCCCTGAACGAAAATATTGATTTTAACTTTCCGTTTATACAGGTCAGGAAGTCTCATTCAGGAGAAACCTGAGACCTGATTTGGATGCAGTTCACTAAGGTTTTCTAAAATAACACTGGATGATTGTCTTTGCCTTGAAGGGGCTAATTTTGGTGGGTCTGGTTTGATACAAGAGAAGAAATTTATTCAATGATTAATTTTTGCTAATTTATAGGGGAGCTTGGGTTGTAGTTGGGTAATTGTTTGCAAAACCTGGGTTGAATACCGGTAGTGGGAAGTTTAAAACTACACCATATTTTTAGTTCTGTAACTAATACTCAATCTGAGTGTTAGTGGATTGCAGACGGTAATGCTTCAGATTTGAAACAATGCCGTTTCAAAAAGGGGGGAGGTGTGTAGGCAGCTCTGAGCAGGAAGCAGTTCATAGATCATTACAAATTATACAAAATTAACTTCTTCTGAGGCGATTAAAAGATCATATCATGTAGGGTAATCAAATTGACAGTGGGAAATGAATAAATCAGAAACCTACATAACACGTTGCACTTGTATATATGTATATCAGGTTAACAGAAGTATTTTTTTTCTCTTTGTTGTAATGTGTACAGATTCCAGAAAGGGGGACGCCCCTAGCCTGAGGTGGATTTGAGCAAATGTTAAAGGGAAATGGGGTGGTTTGATAATTTTAAACACAACTGACTTGACTGGACTGGACTGGACTTATAGTTCAATTGTTCTTCCTTGCTATTCTTCCCTTCTCTAGCACAGACAGGTACCTGGATGGAGGATGGAAGATGAAATATTTTTTCTCTCACAATGTTGTATGTCAGTTGGTTAAGCCTTTAAGTTATATTGTATTTTGATTGATGCTGTTGGCGCAAGCGATTTAATTCCACAGGAAGAGGGGCCGGCGTGGATGATTATTATTGTTATTGTTGTATTGTGTATGTTTAATTTTAATTGTAGGTAGACCGGTTGACGACGAAGGCTTGTAAGGGTGACAGATGGGATGAGAGCACACAGGTATACCTGGAGAAGTCCAGTATGTAACACAATTCAGCTTCAAGTGAACAGATGCATGTAAGAATAGCATTTTATTTTAGTTTTACTAATTCTGTTTTAGGATAACATTACAGTTTAATAATACACCTATCAGTAGCAATAGTAACCATCAGGGTGTCCAATAATTCAGAAATAGGTTTCATTCACTACAGAAGTAACCACAGTCAGTTTTTCCAGGCCCAGGTCATGGATCCCACAGATAGAATAATCAAAAGGCCATGCAGGGTGTTTAACAATTCGCGAGCTTTCGTGTCCAGCTTTTCTCATCAGGAGGGAGGAACTCTGACCGAGGAGACAAACTCACATCAGACTGAGTCCTGCTGAAAAAAGGGACAGGACAAGACCCCACCAGGTGGTGGACAGAACATCATATGTCATCGGTCCCCAGAAGGAGAGTGGCACCTGTACGACCCCACCAGGGCATCCCTGCAGAGGAGAGGAATCGATCGCTGGTCCACATGGAGGATGATCTGAAGACAGCTCCCCACTACACCTGGAGGAGGTGACAGGACCTTCGTGGGAGCTCATTCTTTGCCCCTTTGTTCTGGTTGGAAAAGGCAGTAGCAAACATCGGAGAAGAAGTCTCCGCTCTGCCTGAAGTCGGTCGGGTGGATCGGGTAAGGACGGAAGATTACCAGCCCTGACCGTGAAGAACAGAAGACGCGTCAAACTGATTTTAGTTTTGTCCCAATACACACACGTCATTTAGAATGTTTAATCAAACTGATACAGTTCTGAGGACTTTACATGAAGATAACTCCGCGGGCCGAATCCCGCCGAGCACCAAAGGACCCTTGTGGACGAACAAGGGCTCCCACCTCAAGCTCAAGAACCGAAGAGTCACTCAGCACCAACGGGTAGCTGAGGCAGCGGTCTGTTAGGCCACGACCAAACCTAACAGAACCAGGACAGCACACTCACTGGCGTCAAAACCAGGTGAGGCAGCGTCCCCATTGCCCCTCTTCAACCGGACGGAAACCAGGATATCAAGAACTAGCCTAGAGGAAAAGAAGCACCAGAGCTTAAGAGCTGGGTGCCACCGCGGGTGCAACAAGTATCGGAGTCTGAAAGGCTTGATACCCACGAGGAATCTACGCCACTCACGTTCACCACCCACTGATAGAGCTCAGGCTCACAGTGAGGGCGGCGGGGTACCTAGACCCTCCAACTGATCAGGCAGGCAGAACAGATAGACGTTTGATACCCAACAGACAAACAACCATCATGAACTCCATGCGGTACCAGTGGAAACTTTTTGCATTCTTTGCATACATTTCCGTTTTAGTTGTTAGTTTTATTTTCCTCTTACAACACTTTCGTTTTAAGATAAAATGAAAATTCGTTTTACAGTTAGAGAACATCAATCCATTCTTGAGATTGACACATCCTGCACCGATGACATCTTTGTAATTGACTTTGACAGAGGCGGACACTCCCTGATGACTGAAACTTCACCCATTCCATCTAGACTAGAATTCCTAGATTTAGTAGTCTTAGTCGTCCAAAGTTGTGTTCTTAGGCTTAGACCAGAAGACCATGAGTACACTGGACAACATTTCCAGAACTAAAAGACATTTTTTAATCTTTCATATTTTGGTTTTATGCTTTAAATAAAAATTTTATGTTTTTTTCTTTTTATATTTTATGTTAATACTTTTT
>NW_023620731.1:6069-6295 GCF_014905685.2 Nematolebias whitei
AAAAAAAAAAAAACAGCTCTTGCAACTTCCATTTGAAGTTTATGATGGTCCTGTGCCAAACCACAAGTGATGCACTGAACTTGATGTTTATCCCTTTCAAAGTCTATACTTATATATATATATTTTATTCACCTTGTTTTCTTATTTTGTTGTTCCTTTGGAACAAAAGGGGGGAAAATTGTGAAAAAATTAATAAACTAACATGTATTGTTTAAATATTATTTAA
>NW_023620732.1:0-6294 GCF_014905685.2 Nematolebias whitei
GAGAAAAGAGCTATGGCCTGTGTTGGTTTTGTGAACCATACTGGCCCAGCTTCTTGACTCGGTACCAGGTTGTCTGGGAGTCCTCCCAGAAATGGAATGCCTAGTTCAAAATCATGAAAGTCAGTTGAAATCAACCATCCTAGCATAGTGTTTTTTGGGATCAGCACCTCATCCATGCCTGTGTTACACACAGCAATAGATGTGGTCCTGGAGTCAAGACTCACCTGGTTCGTGGCTTCCACGGACAGTCCCAAGTTGAAAAATGCAGGAGAGGGTTGAAAATATGCCTGTTTATGGCTAATAGCTTGTCCAGCTATTATGTGGATTCGCACCATTAGGTTAAGCACCTGAGGTGGTACTGTGGTGTCTTGGTTGCTAGCAACCTGGCAGGCCTCTGGAATGGTCTGCCCAGCCTTAAGGCTCACTGTGTCTAGCACAGGAGTATCCTTTGTGGCTGGTTTGAGGGACCACAGCACCTTGTTGATGGTGTCCACGTGGACACCCAACCTTACCAAAATGTCAGAGCCTATGTAGGATGCATGTGGTAAGTTTTGGATAACGAGAAATGGGTGAACCAGTTCTCGTTGATTCCAGTTCAGTTTTAGGTTAATGACTCCTTCTGCGGTCATTACCTGTGAACTATTGGGAACTAATGGAAAGCGGAAAGCTTTTTTAATTAGTTCTAGACCAACGTGTTTGTGAACCAAGGTTTCGTAGAAAGCTCGGTTAATTGCTGATTTATCTGTCCACAGAGACAGTACAGCATCGTTGGTGTGGGACCCTTGGATCTCTACACCCTTAACTACCAGTGGTAGGTAGTGTTTGGTGGACTCTGACTGTTCCAGCTCACAGAGGAGGCTGTCTTGTTGAGTCAGAGTTTGGACCACGTGGGTTTCTTTGGTTTCACATGGTGTCAGAGGAGTACTCACCGGGCTCGTGTCCTCGGCTGAGGAGTCCTTTGTGCCTTCCGCGGTACCTGCTGTTGGGCAGTCTGTGTCACACTCCGGAGGCGTTTCTATTGGCAGTGGTTTGCTCACTTTTGTCCACATTATTTGATCACCATAATCTATAATCGCGTTAAAGCGGTTTATAAAATCCTGGCCAACCAAAAATGGGAATGAGTCAACATGGGTCACGTGTACCGGGTGGTACAGTGTCATATTGCCAATCTGCATGTGAACCATTGCTATAGCTGTCAGGGTTGTTTTCGTTTCTGAGAGACCCTGCATTTCTATAGCACAATCAGATAGAGGTATTATCCTGTTTTTCTCGGCTGCGGCTGTCCTCAGCTCCTCGAACAGTTTAGCTGACATAATTGTTATGTCTGCCCCACCGTCCAGGAGTGCTTCGTGTGTGAGGACACCTTCGAGTGTTACTGACAGGTACGCCTTTTTGGCGGCCCCCTTTCTGATAAAGTTACACAGAAACCTTTTGGTTTTTTTCTGACGCTTTTTCACGCGTTCAGATTTATCTGTGTAATCTTGGTTTGTCTGAACCGTCAGCACAGCTGTAGCTGTTTCTGCGTGTTCAGCTTGCGATGACTGGTCATCGTTTGTGTGTGTGATTACCCCCCTTTCATCCGATGAGGGGTTGTTTGAGGCAACAACAGCAACGTCTTGGTGTGTTTCACCGACATCTGTAGTGTTGTCATTCGCGCCCAGAGATGCTGTAGTGAGTACCTCACTGCATAGTGCTTTTGGTCGGCTTCCCTTGTCAGTGTGTTTCAAATCTTCTAACATTTCACGCAATTTTTCTGTCTCTTCCGAGCTCAGAGGTGGAGGGCCTTTTTTCTGGGATTTTTGTGATTTTTTCGCCTCTGGACGTTTCGTCCGAGGTGGGGGGCGGCTAGGTACGTCTTTTTGGGGTTCCTCTCGGTTCCCATTTTTTTGCGTCCTCTGCTGGTCCCATTTACGATAATCACGTTCGTCCTCTGCAGGAGGAGCCTTTTTGTCCCAGCGTGCACCTTCATGATGCGGTTTGTTAGTCTGAAAATACTGCCTTTTTTCTCCTTTTTTAGGAGGGGGTGGCGATGAACGCCTTCCTTCTAATTCTAGGGAGTGGGGTTTAACCATTACACCAGGAAACACTTCTATGGGCGTCTTGGCATGACAACGTGCCTCAAACACGTTCACAGCGCACTGTTTAATCTCACTGATGGATTTTTCTCTGTAATTTGCCATCATTTGCACTGACGTTTGAATGTCAGGATGGAGATTTTTGCTGAAAACAAATTTAAAACCTTCTTCTTCCTCCATTCCGGTTTCATTTCTGCTACCAAAATAAGCTTGGAAGATTCTTTTGTAATAAACTTTTGGATGTTCATTCTTGCCCTGCGTGACCTTGTCTGCGGCTGGATACCCAGCAGGCCCTGCGCAGGTGTCGTACTCTTTGATCAGAGCTTCACACAGAAGTTTGTAATCCCTTCTCGTTGCATCTGGTAGACGCTCGATGAAGGTAAACACCTCTCTGTCCGAAGTGAGTCGTATCAGACTGATTTTATCTTCTACCGTAGCGTTTGGATAAGCTCTCAATCTGAAATCCAGATCTCTGAGGTACGCTTTCGTTCCAGCGGAGCCCAACGGTTCAGGGATGAAACGTTGTACATATTTTGAGATTTTTTGCAAGTCATCCATTGATGGAGAAGATATCAATGGTCTCACATGCGTGATCAGTTGTGGGGGTGTTACTCTGACCGTTTGTGTAGGTGGTTGGATGGGTTCAAAAGCACTGTGTGAGTAAAGAGGTCGTTGAGTAATTGGTGTATTAGTCCGACTTTGTTCAAGGTCTGGTTTGGATTCCAGGTCACCTTGAACAACATTCTGACCTTTTTCTATTGCTGCTATTAGTTTCGCCTCACATTTTTTTAACTGTTCCTGGGATGTACAGTAGTCACCTTCTAAGCGCATATGTAGCTTTTGTAGATTTTGTTTATCTATTTTGCATTGTTCCAGTTCAGTTTTTGCAAGCTGCAACTGTTGTTGTAGCACCTCGTTATCTGCACACGTGGCTTTGTACTGACGGTCTATTTCTTTAAGCTTTTCATAAGATTTTGCTTCTAGTGACGCCTGCATTTCTGAGAGATCCTTCTCATGTGTTTTAGACATCCAGTCAAGGCGTTCCGACCGTTCATCCAATTCAGCTTTTAGAAGCAGAGAGATTTTTGCTAACCGTTCAAGGCTGAGCTTTTTACTCTCTGTCTTTAATGTTCCTGCGGCCAGACTTTTCAGCTCTTCTTGTCTTTGAGCTTCATCAAGTTGTTGTAATTGCTCTAATTGTGTACCAATCAGTGGAGTTGTTAAAATATTTAAGGCCCCCAAAATGATATCATCATTTGTTGGTTTTGAAAAGTTGTCTTCTTCTTCTTCGCTTGTCATTTTTCTTCTATTTAAAGATTAAACAGGAGAATTTTAATGTTTTAGGTTTTTCAAAATAAATAAAATCAGCAAAGTCTCTTTGTCTGATGTATTTACTTTTATTTAGTGATTTATCAATTAAACGTGCACTATCCTTTTAGCAAATGAGTAAACTTTTTCCAACTTTGTGAAAATCTGTAACTGTTTCTATTTTTAAAAGTTTCTAATTTTATTATGAACCTGTTTTACAAGGATTTATCAGTGAATAAAATTTTTTTTTTTTGGTAAATGCTTCTTTGCATAAATACCTTATAACTTTTAAAATGCAAGATAACAGTAATTTTCAGCTTTAAGGAACGTTTATTAACTCGAAAAATGCCTTTTAGAAAATTAAAACGTTTAATTTCACTATTTAGACCTAATAAGCGAGTGAAAACCTGTCTTCTCAAGGTTGTCCAGAAGATGTCAGTCTTACCTTACTAATCTTAACTCAGACACTGTTTGTGTTATCCACTAGGGGAGCTATAACTTCCTGTGGCGTTCGGTTGACATCCTGTTGTTAGCCGCTTAGCTTGAAGTTAGCTTCGGCTAAACTCGGTTAAAATCAACATTTCTGAACGGATTTTTTACACAAACGTGGCAAAATTTCAACAAACACGACTTCTTAGCCTGAACATGAGTTTTTGGAACAATATTTCAGCTTCATTTAGTGATTTTAAGCGTAGTTTAAGCTCCGGTCGTTAGCTGTTTAGCTTAAAATTAGCATCGCTAGCGTTGTTTAAAAACATCGTTTTTTGACGAATTTTAAACTCTAACGTAGCAAAATTTCAGCAAATAGCTTCGAAGCATTTAACCAGCGTGTCAAAACCACTTTAAAGTTACTTTTCAGCTTTAAAAAGCAGATTTTATTTCCCTATGAAAACGAATTTCATTTCCGGGTCACGTGACTGAAATCACCAATGGCAAAGCAGCGCAGGGTGAGAGGAAGTGACGTAGCCACGCCAGTCAGCCTTCTCAACCAATCAGAGCGCTCCACAACAGCGAATTCAACCAATCAGGAAGCGTTTTCTCCAGCTAGCAAGTTAGATTAGCGTAAAATAGTTCGTCACTTTTTCGTCTTTTAAACCATCAAAATGCACTTTCTCTGCTAAAAATGTAACGAATCAACCCCCTGAGCTGCACAGAGAACGGCGCTCCGTGACAAAACGTCTTTCTAGCTATTTAACAACTCGTTCGAACTGTTCCAGAACCGAGTCGGAACCACAGAACCGAACCGGACCAGAACAGCGTCTGGAACACAGTTTAAACAGAATAAAGCGTTTCCACAGCTCAAAGCCAGCTTAGTTACACGTAACAGACGTACAATTTCAGCTTACACAAGACTTAATGACACAATTCAGCTCTTAAAACATTGCCAGCGTAACACAGCGTAAAGTTGCAGAGCCGAGCTCCAAGCGCGCAGCTCCAATTGCGCTGCGTAAAGACGCACGGTTTCAGCACAGCTGATAAACTGTTACTTTTTCGACATGCCAACATTTAAAAAATCAATCTTACACGTATTAACAGTCATTCATGAACACGTTAACGGGCCACCAGTTTGTAGTGAGTCACGTGGGTACGTGTCACTTGTTGTATGACAAATATATGAAATATATATGCATACAATATTCACGAGTTCTTCATTTTTCTGACTGTGTAATGCCGTGCATTGAATTTAAAGGAATGCGAACGAGAGACGTTATTATCTTTGACCCATCAAATGAATGGAGTCATTTATTTTCAGAATCAAAGTTTAACATCAAACATTTACATTAATTTGGCAAAATATGAAAATAATAACAGACAGTTTCACAAATAATGAACTTCAAATCACTCGGCGGTGATTTGAGGACTTTGCTTCAGATATTTCTAAAAATATCTGTACTGATTTATGAGAGAGAGGTGAGTTTAAGAGGAAATTGAGATTTATCTTACAGAGGAATATGTGAGGGAATTTAATCTGTTTAACCAGAAATTGCACGCTCCGTCAGGTATCTCAGCTTGTCCCAGGTACACTTTAGTCGAAGAAGAAACCGTTACCTTGTTGACGATCGATCACCTCAGTAAGAATCCTTTTCAACTGATATCAGCGTCTCCGTTGAGAACAGCTAAAATCCTTGGAGAGTCGTGCGTGGTTAGCTCAAAACAGAATTATAATCCCAAAACGTCTCTGGATTCTAGTAACTCTGACTCTTCATTGTCAGCAGCTCTCAGACTCTTTCTCCAAAACTCTCCATAACTCTAGTTTTCTTCTGAACTCCTTCAGAACTTTTTTTTTCTCGGAATCTTTTCCATTCTCTTCTCATTCTTCACCATTCCAACTCTCTAACAGAACCGGGAAGTTGTCACATTTTAAATGAGTTTACTTCCGAGTTTACTTCAGAGCTTTCTGATTCGTGGATGGACCAGAAAGAGGAGTGGTTTTTTGACGTAAGTTATTATCAAAAGTCAAGGATTGTTTTCAACATACAGAAAAGATTATTGCAGTCGGCCAGACTTCGTGGAGTCTCACACTTGGTAATCTTTTCAAATAGTAAAACATGACATTTCTTCTTCAGTAAACATTTAGTTGACCGAAGCTTCAACTTTCACACACTTACGACTTGACTCATTTCAGACAGAAAATCAAGAAATGCATATTCAGGTGATTTCTTGTTTGAATGAGGAATAAAAATCATTACTTACTGTTTATGTAAAATAAAAATGAGTAGTTCTCTAACACAATTTGATTATCAAAACATTTGTAAGACAGTAATGATTATAGAGGATTGTCTTTTCTGCTTGATTAATTCAAGAAAGAAAGTCATCAGATGGCCCAGACTTATTCAGATCAATGAAAATAACAGTCTCTGTCCATCTGGTAGATTTGAGGTCAGATCATCAGGTCATCTGGTTCACTACA
>NW_023620733.1:0-6294 GCF_014905685.2 Nematolebias whitei
TCGGGTTAGCCACCCCCATAACGCTAAGGACGCTAGGGGGCGCTACACAAAATGGAGGCACCGCTGGGATCTTTGTTTTAATTTTTTTTTAGAAGTTAAGCAGCTCATATAGCAGTAAGAATAGCATACTGTACAAAAGTAAGCTTCACGTAAGCAGTAAAGCAGAGTAGTGCATATAAGAGTCTTTTATATTAAAAGTAGTGTTTGTAGTTACTCCAGCATGACCATGGACAGTAATATAGTTTATGCAGAAATGGGGACTAGACTAAGAGACTGGTGTCAGGGTGAATCACTGGACGAGACCCGTGCAGTCTTGGCCCTCGTTCCCACAGGCGTTGAGGTTGCCCAGATAGAAGAGACTCTGCAAACAGTAAAAGTTCTTGGTCGAGTCCGAGTGAGAGGTAGGATGTACAACCAGAAGCTGGGCCGGTTGATGGTTTTGTGTGAAAGTAGAGAACCAGTTGACCAGAGCAGAGTCCCGGCTGAGGTGCATCACGTCGCTACTAATCTCAGTTGGCCAATTTTTACAGCGGCACAGAGTCCGCCTACCGAAGGAGAACAACCACAAGCTGTCAAAACCCTGTTGGATGCTGCTGGACCTACAAGTTCAGTGGAGTCCATTATTCGGGCTGTGGGAGACGTTTTGGCCAAGGTGGAAAGACCAGGGAAAGAATACAGTGGGTACCACCGCCTTCGGATGTTCTCTGGCTCCCTACCCACACCGCCAGGAGAAGAAACATTGGAGCAATGGTTGGAGCAGGCTCGTTGGATGGTTGATGAGAGCGACTGTTCAGATAAGGAAAAGCGCAGACGCATCATAGAATGTCTTCGGGGACCCGCTCTGGCTGTCGTAAAAGCTGTACGTACGGCGGAGCCAGATCTCACACCCTCCAAGTGCCTGGATGCCATCGAGAGTGCCTTTGGAACCGCTGAATCCGGTGAAGACCTGTACTTTAAGTTTCGACTACTGCAACAGGAGAAAGATGAAAGACTGTCAGACTTTCTGAGACGTGTGGAGCAGTCCCTCACCTTAATAGCTAGAAAAGGGGGGATGCCTGCCAGTCGGGTGGACGCAGCTCGTGTAGAGCAGCTATTGAGGGGGGCAGTATATTCAGACCTCATGTTAGTGCAGTTAAAGTTGAGGGAGAGAAGGCAGAATCCTCCAAAGTTCTTAGAGCTATTAACAGAAGTCAGAGCCGAGGAGGAATATGCAGCGGCTAGGATCAAGCTCCGTGCATCTGTACAGCGGGTACAGGTTGCGGGCACTACGGACAGCCGTCAGATGGACATACAGTCCTTAAAAACAGAGATTAAAGAGTTAAAAACCCTGTTTGCTGCTATGAAACCTAGTACTAGGCCTGAAACAGATAGTGACTGGGTGCCGGTTCCTGAGAATCAGGGTCCTGGGACAGAAAGTAGTGAGGACCCAGACATTGCAGCTCTAAAGAAACAGGTGAAGAAGCTACAGAAACAGGTGTCAGCCGAAAACGCAAAACCTTCAGATTTGTCAGCTAATATGTTACAGGTGGAACCCAAAAGACTGGGCCCCGATAAAACACAGAGTGTTAGGACTAGCAGAGGCTCAGATGACAGCATCTGTTACAGATGTGGCGAAAATGGACATTTTTCAAATAAATGCCAAAATGCCGAAAACCAGAGTAAAGTCATTCAGAAGCTTATCCAGTCTCTCAAAAGAGCCAAAGAGCAAAGGGTAAGCATCAGGCCCGGGGAAAGTTTGAACACAGATTGCACTGTCAAGAGAAGTGAGGCGATATCAGTAGGGAACCGGGCTATCCCGAAAGGACTGATAGGTCCCACGTCAGTTGTCTCTGTGCAGGTGAATGGTCACGCTTGTGATGCGGTACTGGATAGTGGCTCACAGGTTACCATTATCTTTGAAGAGTGGTATAAGAAACATTTAGCCGATGTTCAGATCCTACCAGTGTCTGGGTTGGCTATTTGGGGATTAAGTGACACCAGTTATCCCTACCTGGGGTATGTCCTGGTAGAAATTGAGTTCCCAGAAACTGTAGTCGGTGCTAGGGAATCACTCTCTGTATTAGCTTTGGTCTGCCCAGGTCCCAGAACGCCAGACCAGACCCCCGTTGTTCTGGGGACTAACGCTAGTCTTTTTAAGAGGTTAGCTCAGCTCTGTAGCCAGGCCAGTGGGGTTGATCTGGCGCAGACGCTGGGTATCCGGACTGAAACTCCAGAGTTGAGTAAGCTTCAGACCACAGGGGAGGAAGAGGACCTGGGTCGTGTGAAATGGATGGGGCCTGGACCTCTGACCATACCAGCTGGAAGCAGCTGTCGGGCCATCTGCCGGGTGGAGCCGAGACGCCCATTGGACAGGGAAGTGCTGATGGTGGACATGTCACCCATAGGCTCGCTCCCAGCTGGGGTGCTTGTACCACCATTGGTTTTGCCCAGTTCAGAAGTGATTGTGGATAGTTTCCCGGTCCCTGTGCATAACGAGTCCGCACGGGAGATAGTTCTCCCAATTGGCACTGTAGTGGGACAGTTGTGCACGGTTGACGTGGTGATGGCTCCCGTGAAGCCAACACCTCAGTCAGAGGGGGGACTCAACGAGTTCGACCCCCAGCTCATTAACTTTGGTGACTCACCCATCCCAGAGCTTTGGAAAACCAGGCTGAGAAAAAAATTAGCAGATAGAGCTAGTGTGTTCTCTCTGCATGAATGGGATGTGGGACTCGCTAAAGGGGTGGAGCATAATATCCGGCTGTCTGACACCAGACCCTTTAGAGAGCGGTCGAGAAGACTGGCGCCTGCGGACATTGACGATGTGCGTAAACATCTGCAGGACCTTCTAAGAGAGGGGATTATAAAGGAGTCACGCAGTCCATATGCATCTCCAATAGTTGTGGCTCGGAAGAAAAACGGCAGTGTCAGAATGTGTATCGACTATAGAACGTTGAATAGTCGTACCGTGCCAGATCAGTACACCACCCCTCGTATCGATGATGCGCTCGATTGCTTGGCGGGGAGTCGGTGGTTTTCGGTACTTGACTTAAGGTCGGGTTATTACCAGGTTGCCATGGCAGAGGCAGACAAAGAAAAGACTGCTTTCATCTGCCCCCTGGGGTTCTATCAGTTCGAAAGGATGCCGCAGGGAGTCACCGGGGCTCCTGCGACTTTCCAGAGGCTGATGGAGAGGGCCGTGGGGGATATGAATCTGCTTAAAGTGTTGGTTTACCTGGATGACCTGATAGTTTTTGGGAGAACTTTGGAGGAGCATGAGGAACGGCTTCTACAAGTTTTAGACCGGCTTAGAGAGGTTGGGCTGAAGCTGTCCTCGGACAAGTGCCAGTTCTGCCAACCAAAAGTGAAGTATGTGGGACATATAGTATCGGCAGAGGGTGTGGCCACCGATCCTGAGAAAGTAAAGGCTGTTACTAATTGGCCGCGGCCTACCGACCTGAAGTCCTTGAGGTCTTTCCTCAGGTTCTGCGGGTATTACCGCCGATTTGTTGCCAATTATTCCCGAATCATCAGACCCCTTACGGATCTCACTAAAGGGTATGGTCCCACGCAGAAGAGAAAGGGTGGGTCGAGAGAGGTGGTGAAAGGCTACCTCAAAGAGGCTGAGCCGTTTGGAGAACGGTGGAGCCAGGCGTGTACTGATGCTTTTCACTGCATCATACGTTGCCTCACCAGCGCTCCTGTTCTCGCATTTGCCGACCCTAACAAGCCGTACATCTTGCATACTGACGCCAGCTTGAAGGGGCTAGGCGCAGTATTATATCAAGAGCACCCCGAGGGGCTCCGACCAGTGGCATTTGCAAGCCGAAGGGTGAGCGCTGCCGAGCAGCGGTACCCTGCTCATCAATTAGAATTTCTAGCTCTAAAATGGGCGATCGTGGACAAGTTCCATGATTACTTGTATGGGGCGACATTCACTGTGAGGACAGATAACAATCCCCTGACTTATGTGCTGACCACAGCAAAACTTAATGCCACGGGGCATCGTTGGTTAGCTGCATTAGCAATTTATGACTTTGACATTCAGTACCGGCCTGGCAAGACAAACATCGACGCCGATGTGTTGTCAAGGACCTTCGGGGTCGAAGGGGAGGAGTGGGAGTGTATATCCCCCAAGGGGGTACGTACCATCTGCATGGTGACAGCGGTCACTGAGCAGCCAGAAATGCCACCTAGGTACGTAGATCAGTTGGGTGCCTCTTCTCAGTGTATTCCCGATGTGTTCGCTTTCCCTACTCACCTGGATTTGGGTTCCTTGAGACAGTTATCTAGGGCTGACATAGAGGGGGAACAGAAGAGGGATGAGGTCATTAGTAAGGTGAGGGCTGCTGTGCAACAAGGGTCATGGACAGACGACAAAGAAGCCAGCTCAGAGTTCAGGCTGTTCAAGAGGGAAAAAGACCGCCTTGTGATGGTGGATGGACTGTTACACAGAAGGACCCAGAGACCATCTGGAGAATATGGAACACAGCTGGTCCTCCCGGCTGAGTTCAGAGAGACAGTTCTACGATCCCTACATGATGACATGGGTCATCTAGGAGTGGAGCGACTGACAGATCTACTGCGGAAGCGCTTCTACTGGCCCAAGATGATTTCAGAAGCAGAGATGTACATCAAAGATTGTGGAGAATGTACTCTCAGGAAGACTCCAAGTAAGAGGATGGCTCCTTTGCACCAGATCACGAGCCGGGGGCCCATGGATTTGGTGTGCATCGACTTCCTCTCCATGGAGCCAGACTCTCGAGGGATCAGTAATGTGCTGGTCATAACTGATCATTTTACACGATACGCACAGGCAATTCCTACGCGGAACCAGAAGGCGTTAACTGTGGCCAAAGCCTTGGTGGAGACGTACTTCGTGCACTATGGTCTGCCAGCTCGGATACATTCAGACCAAGGGAGAGATTTCGAAAGTCGGCTGATCCGGGAACTGTTGGGGATGTTGGGGGTGCGAAAATCCCGTACCACTCCTTATCACCCACAAGGGGACCCCCAGCCGGAGAGATTCAATCGGACATTGTTATCGATGCTGGCTACCATGGGTAGTGAAAAGAAGGGGTCTTGGAGTCGACATGTCCCGTATGTCGTCCATGCTTACAACAGTACTAGGTGTGATGCCACGGGATACTCACCTTACCTCTTGATGTTTGGGCGAGAAGCTAGGTTGCCTGTTGACCTGTGTTTCGGCACGTCGCCAGATGAGACCGGAGACCAAAACTATTCCCAATACGTCGAGAGCCTGAAGAAAGATCTGCAAAATGCTTATGATCTTGCCAGCAAGACTGCTGATAAGGCACACAAAAGAAATAAGAGAGCCTACGATCAACAGGTGTGTTTCCAGGCAATTGACCTTGGCGACCGGGTTCTCCTAAAGAACTTGGGAATGAAAGGAAAGAGGAAGCTGGAGAGCCGGTGGAGTCCCGACCCATATGTTGTGGTGGGAAAATTGCCGGACCTCCCGGTCTACCGAGTGAGGCCAGAGAGTGGAAGCGGGGGTGTAAGAACTATACACCGCAACCATGTTCTGCCCATTAGCCACTCTATGAGGATGCCACAGGACAAGGAGCAAGGGAAGGCACCTGCAAAGCCAAGGACACGACTACAAGTAAAGGACCAGAAGCGTCAGTCAAGTGGAGTAGCACCATCCATGAATCTGGACCCTTCTGATTCATGTTCTGAGTGGGAGTATGAAGTGGTTCGGAGATCTTGTAGTGCAGGTCAACCAGAGGACTTACCTGCATGTGGTGGGGAACCTGAAGAGGGGTCTAAGGAGGCTGATGAGAGAACGGACCAAGACAGGTCTGAGGAGGCCATCCCTATTTCAGAGGACGAGAGTGGAAAGGAAACGGAGAATGATAGTGAAGAGGAGACAGAGCTCTCAGCCGGAGAGAACCAAGGGGGAACTCTAGATAGGAACCCGGATGGTGCCCCATTGACTACCTCTCAGGACTCTGACTCTGACCCAAGTTTAGAAGATGGTGACGTATCCCTTAGTAGGTCTAACGTCCAGCTCAGAACTCTTAAAAAAACGCCTACGACCCTTAGAACTAGGCCCAGATCAGAGAGGCAACGTAAACCAGTTATTCGTCTGACTTATGATGGGCCAGGGAAAGCTAGGGACCAGCCTATTACCATCGTTCATAAAGGGGTCATTATTAAGTTAGGATTTTAGGCCTTAGCCCTGTAGATCCTAATTGACACATGTAGTTGTCTCATGAGGACATGCAGACAGTTGGGAGGGGGAGGGTGTAACCCCGTGGTTTTTTGTTCATGTCTGTTGTAATTATTAGAGAA
>NW_023620734.1:0-6293 GCF_014905685.2 Nematolebias whitei
CTTGATGTATATATATATATATATACATCAAGGCAAAATTTTTACCAAAGTCAACAATCTGTCTATGTGAAAGGGTGGGATGTAAAACGTGCTGGAACCACCTAACAGGGAATAATGGTCTAGCTCAGTGTTGCTAAATACACAATAGTTGTTGTATTTATACAGTAGTTTAGAGTCCATACAATAAACAATAAAGAGTTTTAATACACCCAACTATCTGATAGTTTTGGAATTTCTGTGCACCAAAAGGAAGCTTCGTTTTTATTCACATGAACACCTCTAGAATATCAGAAGGCATCAAGCCAGTCAGACATTAGTGCTCGCCAGGCAACAAGGCTGACAAAGGCACTCAGCACGTACATTGTGTCAAAATACAATAATTTTACATTTACAGTACAATTTTCATTTCCAGCAACCCCAGTCCAGCTTCATCTTCTGGGTTCCCATCAGAGGTCTAGATATATATGTCTTCAGACTCTATTCCTGAAAATGGAAGTTGCTCAACATGCTATCTACAACAGGTAAGATGTTTACTGCTCATATCGTTTCCATAGAATCACACTTTAAAAGATCTGAACTGACCCTTTAAGAAAAAAAAATCTTTAACTGAAAGAAACATTTTCACCTTTTACTGGAACGTCCTGCTTTTTGTGTCACGAGGACAATAAAGTGCACAGAGTAGTCATGAACATACAGTTGTGTACAATGTAAAACTCATATGGTGACACTGAGTGAAGCCGGTTGGTCAGTACGTGGCCAAGTGGTGGCGTTGAGGCATCATCAGTCACTTGGAGTCTGTCAGTGACTCACCAAGGACACAATGGAATTAGTGAGATTCTCTGCAATGTGACAGCTTGCTCTGGCTAAATGGTGTAATAATCTACCCCTCCACTCACGAACCTCCAGCAGCACATCCACATATACTCATTCACTTCCCCCACCCCTCCTCCTGCCTGTTTGTCCTCCCCATACCAACTGGCACAGATAACATTGTCTTAAGCTATAAAAAAGATTCCCCCCCACCTCCCTCCATTGCCGTAATTATTGAATTAATGCAGATGGAGAGAGACATCTGCATGTTAAAGTGTTGGCCTCTCTCTTATGTGCAGCAGATGTTCCCCTGTCATTTACTCAAATTACGCCGCTTAGATACAGGACAGACAGGGAGGGGGGGGGGGGGGGCACAGAAGGGAGAGAAAGTTATTCGACAAGGCGACATTGTCTTACGGTCCTCTGAATATCAGCTCTGAAATTCATATTACACCTGTCCTTCAAGTAAAAACTCCACTTCTAATCCTGAATATCTCCTCTATGAAAGTTAACTGTGTAATGATTAAAAACATAAAGCAATCAAATCAATGTGGATGAATAAGAGAGAGTGCAGAGGAAGACAGACAACAAAAATAATCAGCGAAGGCAGTTTTGGTTTAATACATTCACTAAATTCACAGTAAACTTACAATTGAACTGATGCTTTTTTAATATATGAATACAGTGTGAGTATATATATATATATATATAGTAGGGGAACACCACCTCAGAAACAGTTCACCACCTCAGAAAAAGAACACCTCATCTCAGAAAACAGTTCATCTCAGCTTAAACAGAAACAAAAAGAGTTCACCTCATCTCAATCAAACATCATTCACGTGTTTTGTGTTTAAACTGTTTAAAACCAAGATGCATCTATTCCCTTGGGAACAAACAGACTTCGAGTTACAGGTGTCCAGCTCAGCTTACTAACTTCTTAGTTGACACTAATGAAAGTGTAATAAAAAAAAAACTGTTACTGTGCTAACTTCACTGCCAATATGAACTAATTTCCCATGAAACGGACAGTTTGTTTTAATGAGTTTTGGTTCAACTGACCTCAAAGTGAAACATCTGCTGAGACTTTAACTTTTATCAAAAAAAAGGAGTATTACTCTCAGGATGGGTTCCCATGAAGATAACACATTTTAAAGAACACTTTGTTTAAATGACATTTTCTTTTCAGGAGATGAACAGTGACACCTTTTGATTAACATTGCATGTTATTTCAAAATCTTCAGAACTGAATGTTATTTATGAAAATGTCTGTTTTAAGTAATCTCTCTTTAAGATAATGGTTTGTCTTATTTTTTTTTCTTTTAAAAGAAGAGTGACTTAAAAATGCAGACAGAGAAAATGGACTTTAGATTTTATAAAACATGACAAAGAGTTAGGACCCTCCCTCTTCCGAGAGGTGGACCAAAGTCAATCTGTAACACACAGACAAGTTAAGTTTCACTTCTTCATCATCACTTTTCTTCTACTTATTCTCAATGGCTCTTCACACTTCAACTGAACTTCAAGCAAACTTCAGAGAAAGACGCATCCTAGTGAGATATCCTAGGAAGGAAGAGAATGGGAGAGAAGCAGCCTTTTCTGCAAAAGCCTCAGGATGAGAGAACCTGACCAAACCAGAGCCATTGCACCGCAGAATGATAAATCCCAGCTGACTTCAGAGCCAGTGGCCAGACCTTCATCCCTCTAACGGTGGTAGGTGACTTGTGAGGAGACAATCCGCCTCTCAGTCACCGGAGCATCTCAGGCCTTGCTAGTATCATTTTAAGCAGTTGTGGAACGTTCTCACAGCTCATTCTGGTGAGAGAGAGACCCTTTAATGTATTTCTGGTGATCCATCCATCCATCCATTATCTTTACCCGCTTATTCCATTTTGGGTCATGGGGGTCGCTGGTGCCCATGTCCAGCAATCACTGTGCGAGGGGCGGGGTACACCCTGGACGGGTTGCAAGTCCATCACAGGGCCACACAGAGACAAACGAGACAAACAACCATTCACTCTCTCACTCACACCTAGGGACAATTTAGAGTTACCAATCAGCCTAATATGCATGTTTTTGGTCTGTGGGAGGAAACCGGAGTACCCGGAGAAAACCCACGCTTGCACGGAGAGAACATGCAAACTCCACCCAGAAAGGCCCCTGGACTGGGGTTTGAACCAAGGACCTGCTCGCTGAGAGGCAGCAGCTCTACCAGTTGCGCCACCGTGCTGCCCATTTCTGGTGATCATACATCACAATAATCTTACTTTACACACACTACAGCTCATTTAGACACAATTGTAATTACTTCACAAACAGAACCAGTCCAAAAAATCTGCCTTTTTAAAGTTTCACTGACTTGAATAATCAAGTAGACCATTGATACAAAGCTATTTGTTATTCATTTGTGTATTGATTTTATGGATAATCTTCATCAGCTATATCACGGATTATTATTTTTGTAATAAAATACATAAAATAAACTAAATTTGTGATTATTTTGGCATATCTGTGTGTATTGACTGATTTGATGCCCTTTAAACACGAGAAAAGAATTCACCAGCTAGCTAGCATTAATCCACATTGCAATTATTTAATAAAGCAGGTTATTTTGAACTCAGCTTTTAAATAGTTCCAAATTAACAATTGTTCATTTTATTTCATTTTTTTTAAATGGAAAATGTAACCCGGTGTGTTCAGTCAAACTGATAACCCAACTCCCACGGTTCAATATGTTCAAGTTTGACCCAGGACCGGGTCACAAATTGGGTTGTTTTTAACTCTTAGGTTTGAAGTGTTTACAGAGAAACAAATAACATTTTAAAATAAAAATTCTATATGAATGCTGGATGTTTACTTTTCAGTAATTTTACAACAAAATACCAAACCATTTTTTTATTTTTTCTAATTTATTCAATCGATTAACCCTCCTGCTGACCTTGGGTCAAAACGACTCACTAGTCATTTTGACCCAAGGGCAGCAGGAGGGAATCACTGCTATTACTAAAAGCTAAGGGTCATATTTTCGGTATGTTTTCCTCTGGTGTATTTTTTTTAAGTGACAGATTTGTGCACCGGATGAGTTCAGCTCAGCTTTATTTAAATATCTTCTATACAGATTCCAACTTAAAACCCTCGCAGCATCCAAATAATACAACTTAATGTCAAAGAATGCCACATAAATGTAAATATTCATGCAGCAGCTGACTCCTTGATCCTGATTACAGATGAGGACCTCATATTAAAGATCAGACTGAAGGGACGACGTCCAATCAAAGATTATCCGTCGATTATTTGAAGCATTGTTGAGACATGAAAAAAGGCTGTGTGTCCCTGATGACAGATAACCAGGGGACCTTCTCCTTGGGATTATATTCCAGGTTGGTTTGGCCTCATCTCTCTGGATTATGTTGATAAAAACATTCTTGTATTATATTTCTGTGCTTATTGTATTAATACTCTCAGGCAGTTCCCAGAAAAAGCTCCGTCCCATGCCTGCTCTAAGGTAATCTTCTTCCACTTGAGCTTTTAAAATGTTTTTGGGTTGGCTGTCTTTGTAATACCTATTTCCTCCACTTTTATGGGTATAGCGTACCTTTTTCTCTCATTGCTTGATGCAGATGATGTCTTTTATATAAAAAAGTGGGGTTCAATCAGTGTCTTCATTGATTTTTGGTTATATTTTTCTTCCATTTTGAGGAGAAAACAGCAGCTCTGTAGATAAAAAATACGGCTTTAACATGTTTTATATTGTTCTTTCGTGATAATATTAAAATTTATAACTGCTCTAAACATCAATGACAAATTCATACATTGTTTAACTTTGGAGCCTTTTTTAGCCTTTTCTTTTATTAGATAACTACTGATAATGCAATTTCAACATTATCTTTATAACGAGGGGATTAAAGTGTTTTTTTTTTTGTTCTGGTAAGAAACATCTTCCTCTTTCCAGTGTGTCACTGCCAATACATTTTGATTTCTACAGAAAAACAGAAGTAAATTCTTTCTAAGTGCGGAAAAGATGGTATCTTTTCCCTAAACCTGCTTTTTCTTCATCACCATGTTGCAGTTAATTAAGTTTTTTATTCACGACACAAATACTTATCATTATTGAGCAATAATTCAAAGACGCCATTTTCATGTTTGAAATCTGCAAGTAAAAATGTTTAACTCATGCAATGTTAATTTTTGTTGCCCATGTCTTTCAGCACATGACCGTGAAAAGCATTTTTTTTTTTTAAATCACCAGCGAGTTAATTTAAAACTTGATTGAGACTTGATTTGAGAGCATACCCACCAAGCTACTGCATTTGTTTAAACTTTAAAAGGTAACAGAGTCAAATCTAGATTTTATTTTTTGAGTGGGTGGAGTATGAGGTTTCAGCAGGGGGGCATTAAGACCTAACTAAAACATTCAGGTTATTTTTTATGCAAAAGAGAAAAACAAAAACACTAAGCTGTCAGTGTTTGTATTTTTATGATACTTTTGCTGTTTTGAAGTTTTTTTTGTTGTGATTTATTTTTTGCATTTTCAGTTTGTTTGCATGGGCTTCCTGTGTCACCAAGCTCTGTCCAATCCTGCCACGTTCACTCACACCTGCTCCCTGTTCCATTAAGCTCACCTCACCACTTTCAAATTCAACATGTGTGTGTGACAGAGACTGAAGTCCTGTGAACTTACTGACCTTTAAATTATACAAAATTATTTTAACAAACATGCATAAAATGTGAACCATCACTGCATATTACTAACCTACAATGTCTGTTTGCTCTTGATCTGCAAGATCTTTGTACAAAATGAAGTGCCAACGTGAAAACAATCATAAGCATGTTTCTATAAATTAAAAAGTGCTGGTATATACAATCATATTCATCCATCCATCCATTATCTTTACCCGCTTCTTCCTTTTCGGGTCACGGGGGTCACTGATGCCCATGTCCATCAGTCACTGTGTGAGAGGCGGGGGACACCCTGGACAGGTCTCCAGTCCATCACAGGGACAGAGACAAACAAGACAAACAACCATTCACTCTCTTATTCACACCTAGAGACAATTTAGAGTTACCAATCAGTCTAACATGCATGTTTTTGATTTGTGGCAGGAAACTGGATTACCCAGAGGAAACCCACGCATGTATGGAGAGAACATGCAAACTCCACCCAGAATGCACCCCTGGTCGGTATTCGATGCGGCAACCTTCTCGCTGAGAGGCGGCAGTTCTACCAATTGTTCCACCGTGCCGCCCATATACAGTAATAGTTCAAGTAAATCAAAGTTTATAAAATCTAAAATTACAAATTGTATTTTTGTTGATTAGAGGTTGATATGAGTTGGAGCTTATCATTATGGCTTTAAACATTTGCATGAAGTATGTCAAGTGGACAAAGCATTAAAAAAAAAATCAGCCACAGCAGGATGAGGAAGCTTTATTTACCGTTATATATCATATTACAGCAACAAGTTAATTCAAAGTGCTTTGTACAA
>NW_023620735.1:0-6292 GCF_014905685.2 Nematolebias whitei
GGGGGTGGGTTTGTGCCGGTTGCCGCCTCATCCCCCCCATTTTAAACGCACTGTATAACATGCATCAACACCTTATTTGAGTGTGAGGAGGGAGGAGTGGAATCTTCCTGTTAATTAGTTATATATATATATATATATATAAATATATATATGTATTTTTTTTTCCTTACAACCCCGTTCTCTGTTTGACATTTTGAGTCGGGGCAGGGAGGGGGTAGGCCGCCTGGTTGGGGTCTGGGCTGTGGGTGGGCTTTGGGCCTTGGGGGACGGTTGGGGGCGGGGACGGTGCTCCAGTTCTCCCTGAGTTGTTTGACTTTTTGATCAAGGTTCGTGGTTGCGATGGCCAGCCCTTTGGTAGGGGTGGCTCCCGGGTTCCGGTGGTGGATTGGCTGTGGTTGTGTGTGTTTGGTCGTTGGTGGTGTATGGCAGCGGTCGGGGGCGTGGCTTTGCTTTGACAGGGCCCTGGCTGATCGGCCTGGTGTGACATTCGCGGTGGGGGGTGCGTAGGTGGTGTGTCGGGGCTTCTCCGGGCCTGTGGTGTGGGGCTGTCGGGGTGCCTGGTCCTTGGTGCGCTGAGCTAGCCTTCCTCAGCTGCTGCTCCCTGCTGCTCTGGCCCCTGGCCTGGCGCTGGCTTGCGGTCACCGTTGGGTGGGTGGGGCGCATGGACAGAGGCTCTGTCGGGCTGTCTGTGTGTGCCTGTTTATGTCTCGGGTGGGGTTTTAGGTGGTCCCTTCTCTTGGATCAATTTGGGCCCCCCATTTAATGTGGGGTCTACTTCCCCCTGTCGCTCTCCCCTCTGGTGGTGGGCCCCCCTGCCGCCAGTGCATTAGTGGCTCTCGACATCTGGGACTGGATGATTGGGTGTGTGCTGGCCCGCCCTGGTGGCTGCCTGCCGGGGCTTGGGTGCCCTGGCTCTGTCATGCCTCTGTTGGAGGGTGGTATGATGTCGGGGCTCTGTGTCCATGGCTGGATCTACTCTGGAGGGGCAGGTTGCCGGCGGGGCCTGTGGGCTCGTCGCTGCAGCCTCCTGGTGCTTCTGCATTGTGATTGCTGGGGGTCGCCCGGGGCTGGGGGCCGATGTGTGTCTGTGGCTCCGGTCTTCCCTGTGTTACCTTCGTGTCCTGTGGGGACGGGTCTGTGGGTCCCCACAGCCACTATTGAACATTTTTATGGAGAAACCTTATAGTGACAAGCATGCTCACACAGGTGTTTAGATTCAGGTGTTTTTCAGATCCACACTCAATTGGGTTGTGGTGACTACTAAATACATCTTGTATTACCATATACTGTATAAAATACTTTCTAATGTTATAAGTATCATTATATATGTTGTTTGTTGTTGTGGTTTCTCGGTTTTGTCTTTTTTTTTCTCTGCAGGTCTAGAGGCAGACCAATGATGTTGATTTGTTTTCCCTTTATACCTCTCTCTCTCCTCTACTCCTATCTCCTTCTTTCCCTTTTAACCCTTCTCCCACTTTTCTTCTTTGCTTTCTTCTTTGTTTTTTCATCCCTGTGTCCATTACATCTGAAACAAACCCAAAGCCAATTCTAATAAAAAATATTTATATATCAAGTGGAGCATTAAGGCCAGCCATAATACTCTGCTTGTGAAAGTAAATCTGTTGGGCCTCACCTTGACACTCAGACAATAATTCTGAGTGCCACAATGCCGGACAGGACAAGGGAAAAAAACAAATAAACAAAAAAATAACAAATGTTAGCACAGCTGTTTAGGAGGTGTACAGCTTTTGTAGCATTATATTAACAATAAACAATAAATCAATTAATCGCATGATAAATGAAAATTATCGACCTAATTTTCATTTATCAGCTTTATAGTTTCTTCTCTTCTTTTCTTCTCTCTTCGCTAAAAGCAGCTAAGCTGAGAAGCTAAGCTACGAGCTAAGCTAACAGACCGACCTCAGGGACAAAACCTCCGTCTTGTCGATGCTCTAAAATTCACGGTTGAAATCCATGCCTTTGTGTAAAAAGTTGTTTTTCTCTGCAAAAAGAAGCTGAGAATTTGTTTACTGATTTTTTTATTAAAAAAATGTGTGTGAAAAATGCTATGCTAAAGAGCTCAAACCACACAGAGCGTCCACCATTTTGAGAACCGAAAACAAGGAAGTAGAGACAGCCCATGTCACGTCAATGAGCTTCCCTCCCATTTTTTCTTAAAGAGACACGCTGCTCGCTCTCTCACTATCCATCCTTCGATTCAAACAGTCTTATACTGCCATCCAGTGGTCAAAAAAATGTACTACTTGCAAAATAAATTGACTAACATTTCTTCTTAAATTTGACAATAATTACTAATTATTGTCAAATTTCAAACAATATTATTGTTTATCGTAATAATTTCTGAGACAATTAATTGCCCAGCAAAATTTGTTATCGTGACAGGCCTAATATTAACATATCTCTATTTGCTTTGTCACCACTAATCAGGCAGTTCATTATTGTTCCTTTTTAGTTTGTATGTTTTTATCAAATGAACAAGTAAATTTATATTAATTTCAATGTATATTTTCATACAGCAGCAATATGGAGCACCGCTACATTACTAAACTTTTGACAACGGATCAATCTGTATAGTTGACTGATTTTTTTTTTTTAGAAACAAGATGCCTAATAAACTAAATATTTATGCTCAGACCACAAAAGAGCAAAAAGCAGAAGGAACACACATGGTGTGAGCACATCAAAGACTTAAATCCATAGAGCTAGATGAAAGTGTGAAGATGAATGATGACAGAGGAAGGAGATCTTTGAGGATGTGGAAGAGAGGAAATGGAGTAGAGGAAAGGAGAGATCACAAAACAAATAGATGTTGGTGCGGGGCACGGAGATAAACCCCATTTATCTTTGTTCTGATTCCCATTCATTAAAGGACATGATGGTGTCTGTGACAGAGGTTAAACCAACACTGCCCTGCTTAGGCATCCCTTTGTGGAGACAATTTGGTGGTATTGTCAAAGTCTATATGGAAAACTTTGGGGTTCTAAAGTTTTTCAGCTAAAACTAAAACAGTCAATGACCAATGATCTGATTCACTCATTACTTCCCATCAACAAGCTGCTGAACACATCTGAGTTGATGTATGGCGATTTGCTGTCTGATTGTCCTGCACAGATCCATCACTCTGCCGCCGATGTGCGTTGTTTGTCTGGTGCATGCTGTGATGTTTGTTTGCCGGTCCATTAAACCGCTCTTGAGAATGACAGTCATCAGTGTTGTGTGTGTGCGTGTGTGTGTGTGTGTTTCTGTGTCCTCAAGTGCCAGCAGAAATAAAACAAAGTCAAAGGAAAGCCAGGAGGGTATTTGTTACGTAGACTCAGAGTCTTTGGGGTTAACCAGAAGAAGTTTATGGTTTTATTCTATCAGGCCGTATTGAAAAGCATCATCAGGTTTTGAATGTCAGAGTCGTGTGGTAATCTCTCTGTGCAACTTAAATCAAAACTTAGTCGCATGGTACATACTGCAATGAAGGTGATAGGGAGGACCCTTCCCTGCAGTCTATCTATGATGAGTCTGTCCTCGGACTTGCTCGGAGGGTGCTGTCTGACCCCGCTCACATCCTCAACTCACAATACAACTGTTGTCATCTGGCAAACAGTTTACAATCCCTGCTTGTAGACTTAGATTAAAAAAAATGTCCCTACATCAGATTGTTAAATAAATTAGGCATATAGTCTTTGTCATACTGCTGATGCTCTGATCTGATTTGTTGTGTCGTTCACTTGCTGGAATGTATGTGGGAATGTGCAATATGTGTTTTTATTGAATTATGCGGTTTTATTGAGTAATAGTTTTTTTTTGTTTTGTTTTGTTTTTTATTGTTGTGTTCACATGATTTTATTATTTTAGTGTATTTAATTGTGGAAGAAGCTTTGTTTAGAGCACAATGTCCAAGACAAATTAACCCTTGGGGACAATAAAGTATACATCTATCCTCTATCTATCTTTTGCCATTCTAAGGTTTTAAATTTAAAAAGGTACACTTTGGCATCAAAGTTCTGTGAGGAGTTGTAAAGTTACAGATCTGATGGTAATGGTGGGACTGGATGTATAAACTGTTGTCAAATGTGTCCTTTGACACTTTTAAAATAATTTTAAATTAGGGACTCACAATATTATCGGCATGGCATTGGTATCGGCCAATATTAGCGTTAAAGTTCAATATTGGACATTCCATAAAAATAACTTGCGGATATATAAGGTGCTGTTTTTGCCATGTGTCACGTGCGCCTACCTGATCTCACGGCAGAGAGGAGAATTCAAAATGTCTGCGGTGTGGAAGTTTTATTTTTCGTTGGTGGGGATGTAAGATTCCGAAGATTTATGGACTAAGTTGAGCCTCGCTACATCGTCTGCAGTCTGAGATATTTTTCCGATGTTCCAAGTTACAAGCCATCATTTCCGACGTCATTGAGAAGCTAATAGCCAATAGCACGACTTATTGGGTGAGTTTTACCACAGACAGTTGGATGTCATGTTAGCCTCGTTAGCATGATAAGCCTTACGGCACAATGGATAGACAAAAACTTTGAACTTAAAAAGTCTGTCCTTCATGCACAGGAGTGCAGAGGATCCCACACTGCAGCTATAGGAACCTGGAACAAGCCTCCACAAGTGAGACAGCATCGCAGGTGACTAATGCTAATAAATAACATTTAACACTTTTCTTTTAAAATCATTCAAAGTGCTATGCGTATCATATGGCTGTTACTGAATATATATCACCAGCTCTTACAGCTGTTACACAATTTTTGTAGCAAATAAGCCTAAATAAGAGGGCTACGTTCCGACAAAGGAACATATATAAAATTTTGGTATTGGAATCAGTTATCAGCCAAATAAGTTTAAACATATCGGCATATCAGATATCGGCCAAAAATCCAATATCGTGCATCCCTATTTTAAATTTCTCAGTATTCAACAAAATTGTAAACCATTTTTATTATTCTTTTAACAAAGTAAATAAAGTTGAGATTTTGTTGATTTAACTCAACGCATCAGGAACAGGACTGGGACTGGGCAGAAATACTGGGGGCTTAACTTAACAAGGTTCTTATGTAACACCCCAAATCATGCACTTTTTGCAGCTCTTACCAGGTCTTTACCTCAGCAGGAAAGCTCCATGAAACCCATTTCTGCTGCAGAGTCACAGACACAATTCCTCCTCTTTTTCTTGATGTTTGTTGATTTCTGGTCATTATTTTGTCAAGAGGAGCTCTGAGCTGTGAATAATCCTCTGTTCGATGGAGGCGCGTCCAGTTCCCATTCAAACAATTTGTAATCTTGAGCTGATAAATAATGTTTTGACAGGCTTAAAACTGCCTTTCGATCAGGGTTGTTCCAGAGCAGCCCCAGCTGTTTGCTAGTCTACGTGTTTTTCTTCATGGTAACCAGCAGTGAAATTTTGCCATCACTGTTCTTCTTAAAAAAGACAACCTGCTGGTCTAAAGGCTACACAGAGATCTGTGGCCCTCTCTTGAAGTTTCTAATACACTAAACAGAAGCTTACAGAAGCATATTAATGTGGCCTCAGTAGGAGGAAAGAAAACCAGTTCTTAAGAGGTTCTGAACTGGGACCGTCTCAAATCTGGGACCAGCTCCTGGTTCAACCTTCTGTAAAAATTGAAGTGACTCTAAAGCACATGAATGGATGAAACATTTTTTTGACAGTTTTGTGTTTACTTTAAATTTTGCATCACTTCAAGACAGAAAGCACAACACAACCGCACAAACCTGCTCACACTTTCAAGTAGGAGTGTCTGCTTTTCTAAGGTCATGTGAATCACATTCAGAAGATTGTGTTTTTGTTTCTTTTTCAAACGCAGGCTCTTCATCCATGAATTCACTTTGATTCTGAAAGCAATGAATGGTGCACCGGACACCATTACTAGTACTGCATACACTGATCTACGTCAGTGTATGAGTTTCAGATTGTTCTTTCTGTTCCCTTCCACAATTTAAAAATGGGAATTGGATTTCTGATACCCATGCATGTTGTAAACATGACAACATGAAAAATAAGTCAGGTACCGACTTCCATTTTGGTGTGTGGCTACATCTATCCGTAAGACAGTTTCCTATCGAAAACTTGGTTGCCTTGTCAAAATCCAAGATGGCTACCACCATATATACTGGTATGTAAACCTTGTGAGCTGGATAACTTGAAAAATAAAGAACAGGCCAACTTTCTTTTTGCTGTGGAGCTGCATCAAGGTGTAAGAAAGTTTTCTTTTGAAAAAATGGGTTGCCTTGTCAAAATCTAACATGGCTGCCA
>NW_023620736.1:0-6292 GCF_014905685.2 Nematolebias whitei
CGGACCAGGACCGGACCCAAACGACAGGTCAACTGTAGGCAGAAGAAACAAGGTGAATATCTCAATTACTCATAATAAGCACTGGCTAGAAGCATAAATACCAAAACAGAATCAATGCTCCAGCGGAGAGTAGAACTTGGCTGCAGCCTGAAGTAGAGCTGGAACTCATCAGGCAGATGGCCAACAGCTGGTGGTGATTGGCGGCCATCTTGGAGCTGCAGCAAGAACTACTCTTACAGTACCCCCCCCCCCCCTCAAGAGTCGCCTCCAGGCGACCTGAGGCGCTTCTCGGGGTGGGCCTTGAAGAAGGCAGAGATGAGGCTTGGATCCAGAATGAAAGAACGAGGGATCCAAGATCTTTCTTCAGGACCATATCCCTCCCAGTCAACTAGGTACTGGTAACCACGTCCTCGGCGTCGCACATCCAGGATGGTCCGGACTGTCAAGGCTGGATGGTTGTTGATCAACCGGGCGGGTGGAGGGAGGTCGGCAGGTGGGCACAAAGGACTTTCGGAGACTGGCTTGATCTGAGAGACGTGGAACGTGGGATGAATCCTCATGGAGCTAGGAAGTTGAAGTCTTACTGCAGAGGGGTTGATTATTTTGATGATGGGGAAAGGGCCGATAAACCGGGGAGCCATCTTCCTGGGAGTGTCCCTCAGGTGGATGTCCCTGGTGGAAAGCCATACCCTTTGGCCCACTTGGTAGGATGGTGCAGCAGAACGGTGACGATCGGCAAACTTTTTGTTTTGGGCAGCAGTGCGTACAGCGAGGCCTTGACCTGGCGCCAGACGCGTCGACAACGGCGGAAGTGATGTTGTACGGAGGGTACTGAGATGTCAGTCTCCTGGCTGGGAAAAAGAAGAGGCATGTATCCAAGAGAGGCTTCAAAAGGTGACATACCTGTGGCTGTGGATTTATGAGAGTTGTGGGCGTACTCCACCCAAACCAGGTGCCGACTCCAGGCTGAGGGGTTACGTTCTGTGATGCAGCGTAGGGTGGACTCCAGCTCCTGATTACAACGTTCCGCCTGACCGTTGGACTGGGGGTGGTAACCGGAGGTGAGACTGGAGGATGCCCCTAGAGTATTACAAAAACAGTGCCACACTTGAGAGATGAATTGGGGGCCTCGGTCCGACACCACGTCGGAGGGGATACCGTGGATCCTAAAAACTTGCTGTATAAGAAGTTGAGCCGTCTCTAGGGCGGATGGGAGTTTGGGAAGAGGGATGAAGTGGGCTGCTTTCGAAAATCTATCAATGACTGTTAGAATAGTTGTGTTACCTTCCGATGGAGGCAGGCCTGTGACAAAATCTACTGATATGTGAGACCATGGACGGCTGGGTGTAGGCAGGGGTTGCAAAAGTCCGCCAGGAGGTTGGTTTCCGGTTTTATTTCGAGCACATGTAGAGCATGCTGTGACAAATTCTTTCACGTCTTGAGTAAGTGTAGGCCACCAGAAGTGAGTTTTAGTTAAAGACAGTGTAATGAACTAATACCTGTCAGATATTATTCATAATTTAAACGGATTCTTTCATTTTTCTGGACTGAGTTCTATCGCGTTTTGAATGATTAAATGTGGACGGAAACGTGTTTAAATTTCTGACTCACCAACAACAGTGAGCCATTTAATTAAAAACGATTTAAAACACATCACACATTTACAATAATTGGCAGATTGATTTCAATAACACAGCGTAATTAATGAGCTTTACAATGAGAAAATCATACGGCCATGATTTTCACTTGCAACTGAAATACAACAGACATTTCTGAAAATATCTGTATTAATTACTGGCAGATAGAAGAGTTTTAAAGATGGGAAAATGAAGTTTAAATGGAGAGGAAAAGATGGATGAAGATGTAGGTCTGTAGACCAGAACGACACGCTCCCTTGAAGCGCAGCTTAATCCACGGTACACTGGTAGTTGAAGATCGACTCTTTTACCTTTCTGAAGATATTTCAGTTCTGGCGTAAAGTTCCACTTCAAGCCACCTTTCAGCGTCTCCGTAAGAACAGCTGTGTCCTCAGGAGTCGTGAGATCATCACAGAACAGACTTCTTCATTGTTCAGAGCGTTCGTCGAGTAGTCACAGCGAGACGTCGTGGCATCGACGGACTCTGGTCATTCCATTAGAAACTGCTCGAACTTCTGTTCTTCTGAACTTCTCGTTCGAGGTTCTCCCTGGAACTCTGGTTCTCTCTGGAACGTTGTTCAGCTTGGAACTCTTGTTCTGCTTGGAACTAGGAAGTGTTGACCCTTTTAAAGCGGTCACTTCCGGTTCCTCTGAGAACTTCCTGATTGGTTGAAAGAACCAACAGGGGTGTGGTCTTAGTGACGTAAGAGGGTCATTAGAAGTCAGAAAAACAGTGAGATGTTTTGGAACAGACAGAGAAATGTTTTTGAAACAGACAGAGAAATGTTTAGGCGAGATGGGAGGAAACAGGTGCCAGCTTCTCTATTTACGTCTGAGAGGATTTAAAAACATGACAGTTCGTTCCAACAAACTTGTTTTTGACCGTTCCTTCACTTTTGACCGATATCACAACTTGCTCATTTCAGACAGAAGATCAAAAAATGCATAATTACTCTTGTAACAGACATTAACTTGATTTCTACTTTGAATGAGGATTAAAAATCATTTATACTGTTTCACAGTTGATTTAAAATGAGTAGTTCACTTCAACGTTTAAAATGGTTTGAACTAAACACACTTTGATTATCAAGATATTGTAAAATAGTAATGATAATAAAAAAGAGAGTGTTCTTTCAATTGATCAGTGCAGGATACAATTAGAAAGTCTCTGGATGAGCTTAATTTGTATTTCTGGATACAAATCAATGAAATAACAGTTCCTTTTCCAGGAAGGCTCTCAGGGTCAGGACTTGACCTGAGGCTTAGTTCACTACAACAGCATGCGCGAGGTGCCGGGGTGACATGACAGTTTGTTAGTGTGTAACCATTCGAGTACCTTCGACCTCATGGTTGAGGGGACAAAAAGAGTTCCAGGGGGTCCCGTGCCAGGGTCAGGTTCAGTCTTATGAGCCTCACGAACCTCTCTTTCAATAGACCAGGTGAGTGCCCCGACAATGCAGACTGGAGGAATGATGTTCTCTTCGGTGTCAGGAACACCTGGAGGGGAAAACTGACGAGAGAGAGCATCAGGTTTGGTGTTGTTAGAACCGGGTCTGAATATTAAAGTATAATTAAAGCGATTGAAGAATAGTGACCAGCGTGCCTGTCTGGGGGTCAACCGTTTGGCATCTCTTAAATATGTGAGGTTTTTATGATCAGTCAATATCAAAAAAGGAATTTCAGTACCTTCGAGCCAATGGCGCCATTCCTCTAACGCCAACTTAACAGCCAACAGCTCCCGGTTACCCACATCATAGTTTCTTTCTGCTGATGATAGGCGTCGAGAGAAAAAGGCGCATGGGTGAACCTTATTGTCTCTGGGTGACCTTTGGGACAGAACAGCTCCTACCCCAGTGTCAGATGCGTCCACTTCTAAAATGAATTGGTGCTTGGGATCTGGATGGCAAAGGATGGGTGTGGATGAAAAAAGTTCTTTAAGTTTACCGAATGCCTCATCTGCCTCAGGGGTCCATCTAAATGTCCTGTTGATGGAGGTAAGCTGAGACAGGGGTGCAGCGATGCGACTATAATCCTTTATGAAGCGCCTGTAGAAATTTACGAAGCCCAGAAAACGTTGCAATTGTCTTCTGGTCTCTGGGACGGGCCACTCCACCACTGCCTTGGTCTTTTCAGGGTCCGTTCTATAATGTCCTTCCCCGAAGATAAAACCCAAAAAGGATACTGAGGGAACATGAAATTCACACTTTTCTCCTTTTACGAACAATTGATTTTCATAAAGTCTCTGTAGTACTGTCCTGACTTGTGCTATGTGTTTGTTCTTGTCGTGGGAGTAAATAAGAATGTCATCTAGGTAGATGAAAACAAAATCTCCAATAAAATCTCTTAGAACATCATTAACTAAGGCCTGAAAAATAGCAGGGGCGTTGGTTAGTCCGAAGGGCATGACCAGGTACTCGAAGTGGCCCAGGGGTGTTCGGAAGGCTGTCTTCCATTCGTCACCATGCTTTATGCGTACTAAATGGTATGCATTCCTCAAATCTAATTTGGTGAAAATGGTGGCAGATTGCAACTGTTCATGGATGGAATCAATTAAAGGTAGGGGGTATTTATTTTTTACTGTTATATTGTTCAAACCCCGATAATCAATACAGGGGCTGAGAGTTTTATCTTTCTTTGTGACAAAGAAAAACCCTGCCCCCACAGGAGAGGTGGACGGGCGAATGATCCCGGAGTCGAGAGACTCTTCAATGTATATTTTCATGGAGTCCCTCTCTGGGCCTGAGAGATTATAGAGTCGACTGGAGGGTAGGGGGGCTCCAGGAAGGAGGTCAATGGAGCAGTCGTACTGACGGTGTGGAGGTAGAGATGAGGCTTTCTTCTTACTGAATACTTGCGCTAAATCATGGTAGTCAGAGGGAATGGCAGACAAATCAATCTCCTCTTTGGTCATGTCAAAACTAGAGGAGTTGGAGATACCTGAGCGAAGACAGTGTTTTAGACACTTGTCGCTCCATCTCTCCACCCTCCCCAATTCCCAATTAATATGTGGATTATGATCTTTTAACCAGGGGTATCCTAAAATTAACTGAGTGTTGGGTGAGTCAAATACAAAGAAATTAACGTTTTCATGATGGTTTCCAGACGTTATTAAATGTAGAGCCTCAGTCTTAAAGCGGATCTGGGCCAGGGTCTCACCGGTGACTCCAGCTATGTAAACTGGTTGAATCTCTTGAATGGGTAAAGAAAATTCTTGAACTAGATTTAGGCTTAATAAATTTTGCTCTGCGCCCGAGTCAATTAAAGCAAGGACTGAAAAACGATTCTGATTAACTTGAATAACAGTGGGTAATGATAGTCTCTGTAGAGGAGAGAAAGAGGAAGTGCCCACCAATATTTCTCTTTTTATTGGCGGGCGCCTTCGTTTCCCCGAAACGGGCAGGCAGCAATATAATGCCCATCCCTCCCACAGTAAATACACAAGTTGGCCTCTCTACGTTTTTGTTTTTCATCAGGAGTCAATCGAGTGCGTCCCACCTGCATGGGTTCAGGTTCTGGTAACACAGGCACAGTTGTCGGAGTGGAGACTGGGAAACTCTGGGATTTGTAGTTTTCAAAATTGAGTTTGTAGTTGCGGGACCCACCTGATGACGGAGAGGAGCCGGAAGTTGCGGCTCTCTGGGAGTTGTAGTCCCGCTCCTTTCTGCGCTCCCGTAGGCGTTCGTCAATGGATATGGCTAAGTTTATTAATGCGTCGAAACTTGGTGGCTCGTCTCGTGCGGCAATCTGGTCCTTAATGTAATCAGACAAGGAGTTTAAAAATGTACCTTGTAGGGCTCTTTCGTTCCACCCGGTCTGAGCGGTGAGAATGTGGAACTCGAGGGCGTGTTCAGATACAGGTCGCCGGCCCTGACGTAAACCCAGAAGTCGTTTTTCCGCATTGGGTTCCTGCAATGGTCGGTCGAAAATCCTACGGAACTCAGTGAGCAGAATATCAAAAGAAACTGTATCCAGGTTATGATGATGTAGAAAAGAAGTTGCCCACCGGAGAGCGTTACCTTTAAGCTGACTGATGAAATACGTAATTTTCGCGGTGTCTGTGGCGTAGAGTTGAGGAGCTCCTTTGAAGGCGAGTTTACATTGAAGGAGAAAACCCTCACAGAGATCAGGGTCCCTGGAGAACAGCTCAGATGGTTTTACGAGTACTTGTTGGTTCGTATGGTTGCTAACGGGGCAAGTACAGACAGGGCTCGGCTCCGGTGGAACAGCTGAAGCTGTAGTGGAAGAAGGTGAAAGTCTTTGATTAATAGAGAAGACCATACCTCCGAGCTCCTGAAGGTTGGACTGGGTCTTTTGTTGCTGGGTCAAGACTTGTTTCAGCATCTCCTCCAGTTGGTTGATTTGTTCTGTTTGAGAAGGGGAGGAAACTTGATCGCTCCTGGTCTCGTTCTGGGTCTGGTTTGGCTGGAGCATTTCTGTCATAAGCTCAGGATACCCAGATAGTACGAGAACCGGAAACGACGCAAGACTCAGATAAAGAAAATGAATTTATTTACAGTGATATTTATATACATATATACAGTTGGCAGCCTGGAACCCCTGGGGAGGAAGGACAAAGGTCAGGTGGGTCTTGTACGGAGGGTTGTTGTAATAATGATTTGTTTGTTTGTCTCCTCTTACAGGTTGGAGGAGGCAGA
>NW_023620737.1:0-6292 GCF_014905685.2 Nematolebias whitei
TCCGCCCCATCCTATCTCACTGATCTTCTGCAGCCATATGTCCCACCGCGCTCTCTGAGGTCAGCAGACCAGATGCTTCTCTCAGTCCCAGAAACCCGTCGTAAGCTCAGGGGTGACAGGGCTTTCTCTGTTGCAGGTCCACGACTGTGGAATGAGTTGCCACTGAGTGTCCGGCAGGCTCCCATACTCTCAGTCTTTAAGTCTCACTTGAAGACCCACTTCTATTCGCTTGCCTTTAACACGGTGTGATTTGTTTTGGTCCGGTCTGTTCTCTACTCTGTTGGCCATTTTAGTTAGCTTCTGCTGCTATTTGTATCTGTATTTCTATTTTATGTTTTCCTGTCTGCTGTGCATGTTTGGTTCTTTTGTACAGCACTTTGGTTGGCCTTGTTGCTGTTTTAAGTGCTATATAAATAAATTGGTATGGTATGGTATAATCACATGCGTGTAGTGTCATTGTTAATTCATCCAGACTGCTTGTCCTGAAAACACTGAAAAACTCTGCGAGGAGGTTTTCTGTCTGCAGTAAGACCAGTGTGTCTGCATTGTTGTCCATGAGTGTGTGCATTTGTGTGTATCTGTTACCTAAATGGGCGGCTGTGGCTGAGTGGTTAGAGCAGTCGTCCTCCAACGCAAGAGTTGGGGATTTGAATCCACCAGCAGTCATATGCCAAAGTGTCCCTGGGCAAGACACTGAACTCCTCATTGCCTCTGACATGTGTCCCATCAGTGTATGAATGTGATCTAAAAGCACTGATTAGTCTCTTTGGAATTAGAGATTTATTCAAATGTTCACTTAAAAAAGTTTGTATAGATCTAGTAGAGTGCTGTATGAATGGGTAAATGAGGGCACAGATTGTGTTGTAAAGTGCTTTGAGTGTCTTGATAAGATAGAATCAATCAACCTTTATTTAGACAGGTAAATCCCATTGAGCCTCGAGGACTCATTTACAAGAGAGACCTTCAACAAAGAAAGATGACAACAATGGACAACAGCAACAACAATAAACAATTATAAAAAGTCATACTACAGATTTTTTTTTTTTTTTTTTTTTTCAAATAGGATGGCTAAAAGGAACAGGTAAAAAAAAACAACAAAAAAGAAAGGTGCTATATAAGTACAGTTTACATTTACCATTTACCATTTAAAAATGTATGTTACATTCATGAACAACTGAACAATCATCCATCCATCCATTTTCTTTACCCGCTTATTCCATTTTGGGTCACGGGGGTCACCGGTGCCCATGTCCAGCAATCCCTGTGCGAGGGGCGGGGTACACCCTGGACGGGTCGCAAGTCCATCACAGGGACACACAGAGACAAACGAGACAAACAACCATTCACTCTCTCACTCACACCTAGAGACAATTTAGAGTTACCAATCAGCCTAACATGCATGTTTTTGGGCTGTGGGAGGAAACCGGAGCACCCGGAGAAAACCCACACATGCACGGAGAGAACATGCAAACTCCACCCAGAAGGCCCCTGGACCGGGGTTTGAACCAAGGACCTGCTCGGTGAGAGGCAGCAGCTCTACCAGTTGCGCCACCGTGCTGCCCGAACAACTGAACAGATTTGATTAAAAATAAGAAAGCAATCAAAAAACATACATTTACTACTCATTACCTTTAGAAGCCAACCCAATTTAAGATGGCCACCATAGCCAAATGACCTTAAAAAACACAAACCTTACTATTACACTTTCACAGAAATTGACCTATATTAACCTGTGGTGTGTTGGTAGTTGAGACGACATAATCCTCAACACATAATCTGTGTGAATAGATCTTGCAAGATCTTTGTTAAAAAAAAAGTCTGTCTGCAAAATATCTCAAGAATCACAAGATGGGTTTTATGGAAACTTTCAGGAAATTATCAGATGCACATTTACAACAGATTGAAGACAACTCCAATCAAGATGGCCGACACAGCCTCAGAAAGTGCAGAAATGGCTGTCATTCAGTCAGTTTTACAGATTCAGGCTGACATTTAATATTTGAAGCTGAGAATCATTAACAACACACACTCCGACTGTTAATCAGTGTGCAAGAACTCTAACTAAGCTTTATCATTGCTTGCTGGAATTGACCTTGTTAGCAAAATATTTCATGAACCACAGAAAGGGTTTTAATTAAACTCTCAAAGAGTAATCATTGGATGTACAATCACAACCGATTAACATTTAGTCACCCCACTTCAAGAGAGCCGTTACAGCTAATCAACATTAGCCAACATAAAAAACAATTTAACACAGTTTTACAAACAGTGAGATCAATTTTGATGTGGTGGTAGCTGAGAGTCAATCCAGCACAAATTTTAAGCAGGACATATTGCAAAATTGCATGAAAAGGTTATTTTTAAGGTTTGGGTGATACACACTTCTTTCAGGTGCGCTAAACCTTTAATCTGTTCATGAAAATACACTTTGCACATTAAAAACCCTTTCCGTATACTAATTTTATAAACCTACTGTGTCCTACGTTTTTCTGAGTTTTTGTCTATGCAAACATACACGTGTCTGTGCATGATACATACGTGTGCACAGGAGATCTGGTTGTTCCACTGTCTTTTTTGCTGACAAGAATGAACACACTGTGCTGGAAGTGCACTGAGCCGAGACCAGAGAGGAGGAGGAAGAGAAGGAAGAACTGGAGAGGAGAAGCACATCAGACACCTCCTATTCATCACCCTGACTCCCTCCATCCACTGCCAAGGAGAGGAAAAGATGGAGCAGATGAAGACAGCAAGGTGTGAGCAAAATCATCTGAAGTGAAGGTGAAAACAGGGGTTTGAACCTTTTTATAACTTTAAGCCTTGTCTTAATGCTTGTGCTTCCCACCACGGTTCACGCTTCCTGCATTACACCACCCTCCCATTGCTCTTTAAAGCTGATTTGGTACAGCCGCTGTGGACAAATAAAAAAGACGGGTAGGTTGAGGTAGTGCGAGTGACGTGGTGGTGGACTCCCCACAGGGAAAGGCACTTTTTTTCAGCGAGAGAGAAAAAAGGAACGTGCAATGCAAAGTGGAACAAACTGCTAAAGCAAGAAACTAAGAAGAGCGTTCTACATTAAATCAAAACTTCTAGATAAACTGATTGATATCCTGCAAATTGTTATGAGCTTCAAATTTATACATTAGACTTCCATATCTAAACTCACTTGCAACAGCATTTGTCTGTTTGTGCGTGTGTGTGTGTGCTGCAAAGTGCACTCAAAAGGTTTTTATGCTCACAAACCAATTTAGGCCCTGAAATGAGATCTAAAGTACCGTCTCACCATGCTCTCATAATTAATTGAAAAGAACTAAAATAATGATATCTAGGGAGTGATACTGATAGACATGGTTTATTTCTGACAGCTGGCTCACACTGAGCCCTGAAACCCTTTTTATTATTAAGCCAGAAAGAACAAAAGATTTAAAATCTCCATGGCTGCTCAGCATGTCTTCACTTTTTATGTGTGTGTGTGTGTGTTAGAATATATTTGCTGCTGATGTCACTTTCTGAATAATTAGACATGGTAGGAAAAAATAGAAAAGAAAGAGACCAACAGGATAAGTTGCAAGCAATAATGTAACATGTTTAGAGTTTAGGGGTTAACATGATTTTATTGTTGTTGTAACTGTTCTGCAGAGAGGACTGAGAGCTCAGGTTTTTGAGGTCTAGAACTTTGAAAAAGGTCCTCACCACCAGCTGGGTGATAAATTGCATGGCTAAGAAGAAAGGACACCTGCCAGCTACCCCCTTCTTACACTGACTCCACAACAGAGGAGACACTCAAATACAAACTCATGCAAACATTTTGTTTTTGTAACAATCAAAGATATGCACACACAAATATACAGCAAAACACTGGATTGATGAAGGCCCTGCTTACACGAGAACAACCTCCGGGATTTTTTTTATGCTTATTGGGCCAAATAAACAAGAAAATTACGCTTTTACATGGGAACCCTGTAGTTTCCAGCTTCATGCACCGTGCATGCTGTGTCAGCATGATCACAGTTGCAACCAAACAAGTGAATGCATGAATGTTACTATGGATCAAGGGTGTTGTTGGTTTGCTCCTACATACTGGGAATGTATAAATAATAAGAAGCAATAACTAGATACATAAAGCCTACCTGCTTTCTGTGTATGTATGCTTAGATGTGTATGTATGTATACATTTATATAGGTTTCAACAATTTTCAGTCAGGTCATCTGGACAGTTTCTTTTTTTTTTTGGGTGCTGAAACGTTTCACCTTCCATCCAGAAGGCTTCATCAGTCAAGGAAACACACAACACAAAACTGATTCTTCCCCCAACAGCTTCCTCCATAGTGGAACTAACCAGTTATGTTGGTGCTAAGATGGTCTATTTGGCATCCCCCTCCTCCGGTGCTGGCCCTCTCCCTCGTCGACAGTCATGTATAGGTTATTCATGAATTTAGTACTCCCTACCACCTTGTGCTTATTTCTTTTTCCATATTTGTGTATTCTGCTTCTGTTTTTGATTTTTTCATGTTTTTTCTGTATAATTAGAACATGTTACTGGATGCCTCAAATTTTCCCCTGGGGGGGGGGGGGGGGGGGGGTCGGTCGGTCGGTCGATCAGTCAGTCAGTCAGTCAGTCAGTCTAGAAAGGCGAGTAGCTTAAAAACTCTCTGGAATGCAATTACATCTTGCTGCTTTGTTTGCATTTACATTGATTGTAATGCTCATTGTCTGCTGCTGTATTCCCAATATGGACAGTGCCATTCATGCATGGTCCAAAATGATACATTGTAGACCTTTTTAAAATCAGTCAATGTCTGCTCTCTGCCATTTGGTGCAAATGTTGTAAGAGCATAAAACTTTGGAGTGAAGCTGCCATGTGCGATTTTACATCTGTGGAGTATTTCACTCCTCTGCAGAGGTTCCCCCAAAACCTCCACTGTGAGACCAGGATTCAGAAACCTTTGGTTTCAGAGAAAACGAGGGCTGGTGTTGTGTACACAAATGGCTGAACCGCAGCAGAGAAGTTTGTTTCATTCACAAAACACATGTAAACTGGGCCTAAAAGTAGTTCTCACTTTGAAAGGACAGTTATTTAAAAAATAAACTTATAAAACAAATACAAGTTCTGTTATAAGCTGTCAAGGTGTGTCTGTATGTGGGTTTAGCTCTATCCACACAAATTATTTTTTTTTATTTTTAACAAACCTCAACATCCATTTAACCCCAAATTAAAATCGCAAATTTAAATTTCCTCACCTGCTCTTTTAAAACTTCTAGAAATGCTTTTATTTTGGTCATAGCTCCTTTTACTAAAATTGTGTATAGGCTTTGTCCCACCTCACTTTTGATTTATGTACTCACTGTAAAATGTATGCGAGGGTTGAAGTCAACTTGCCGTTATGTCTCTGATCCGGCAGAGGATGTAGTCACACAGCCCATCAGATGAGTATGTGTAAGACAGCAACTGAAGAATGGCTTGCAGTAATGAGAGTCTGTGAAACCATAGTCATAGTAATGGAATATAGAATTTAAAGAGGTGTCTAATGCTCATTTTAAGCTGTTTACTGGTTTATTTAAAACTAAAATCCTCTTTGTAACTCTGCTGCTGCCCGTGAGTCAAAATGACCCATGAGGCACGAAAACTGGCATGCAATGTGTCGTTTTGACCCAAGGCCAGCAGGAAGTTTAAAGAAAACCACAAATATTTTAAAGCTCACACTCAGTAGCTAACAGTGGTACTGCATGTCTCCTTCACTTTGTAGAGTGGGTAATCATGTTTAGTTTTTTTTTTTAACATATGGTTTACCATTTTTCAAAATGCATTCATGGCTGCTGTAATTTAGGGGTCAAGTGATCATTTCCTCATCAGAACATCAACCATACCATACCAATTTATTTATAGAGCACTTAAAACAGCAACAAGGCCAACCAAAGTGCTGTACAAAAGAAAACAAACATGCACAGCAGACAGGAAAACATAAAATAAAAATACAGATACAAATAGCAGCAGAAGCTAACTAAAATGGCCAACAGAGTAGAGAACAGACCGGACCAAAACAAATCACACTGTGTTAAAGGCAAGAGAATAGAAGTGGGTCTTCAAGCGAGACTTAAAGACTGAGAGTGTGGGAGCCTGCCGGACACTCAGTGGCAACTCATTCCACAGTCGTGGACCTGCAACAGAGAAAGCCCTGTCACTTCTGAGCTTACGACGGGTTTCTGGGACTGAGAGAAGCATCTTGTCTGCTGACCGCAGAGAGCGTGGTGGGACATATGGCTGCAGAAGATCAGTGAGATAGGATGGGGCGGA
>NW_023620738.1:0-6291 GCF_014905685.2 Nematolebias whitei
AACCTTTTGAGGTATTTTCTTCATTTGAATCATTTTCTGTTTCTGCTGCAATAATTGTTGTTCAAGTTTCTGAATATCTTCGGTCTCTAAAGATCCATTTTTAGGAAAACCGAATTCGTGATGCCACTGAGAAACGAAACTATGGCAGGAATCTCTGTGTAAGCGTTTTATTCTTTCTGCAATTGAACCGTTTGGTATATAAACTTGGTCTTTACTTTTCGCTGTCCCCATCTTTGTTAGTTTTCTTACTTTAAGACAAACTATTTTATTTCCTCAGCCCTCTTTTATCAAGATGAGCCTACTCTCAGCCCGCTTTCGATTAAGACGAGCCTACACTCAGCCCGCTTTCGATTAAGATGAGCCTACACTCGGTTCTCCTAGTGAGAGCTTACCTCGGTTCTTACTCTAAATTCAGAACTTACACTTATTTTATGAGAGCGATCTTTTTTACCTTATCGTAGATGTCTCTGGCTTCCTGTCTCGGATACGGCCGGAGTCGATCCTCTCTCCGGAGAACCCGACGCCCTCCCGCTCCTAAAACGTTCACCGGAGATTCAGAGGTTAGGTGATCAGCCTTGTCGTAATTCCCCGTTGATTGGACGGGCTCCCGGCGTATCCCAGCGGTGCCTCCAATTTTTGTGGAAAAAATAGTAATTATTTTAAAGTTTAAAAACTTCTAATAAAACGAAAAGAACCAGTGACATCTCTCTTTTAGCTCAAATCGGAGCGCAAAGTTTTTTTTTTTCTGCAGAAAAGAGTTGCTCCTCTGAACGAAGTCAGAACAGCGCACTGAATTTTTAAAGAGACAGTACATGTTTTATACATGTTTCGTGCGTCACAATAACATCATATCATGAAGGAGGATAAAGTTTCTCATGCTGATATCAATACACAGGTTCTTTGTTATCAGCACGAGATGTTCTTTTTCTTGTTGAGCTGGTGTTTTGTAACCAGTCTTCTGTCCATGTGACCAGAACATTCTGATAAACACTGTGGAGCTGGTGTTTTTTTAATTAGATTTGTAACTGTCTTCTATCCATGTGATCAGAACATTCTGATAAACATTGTGGAGCTTGGTGTTTTTAATTAGATTTGTAACAAGTCTTTGTTCATGTGGCTAGGATATTCTGATAAAGGAAGAACATGTTGATACGAAAAAACGTTCTTAGCAGTTAGATAAAAGTTCTGTGTCTTTGTTTTTTGCAGGTGGTGAATACAAGGACGTTTTGCTGAGCACGAGGCTTTGAGAAGTTTACAAAAGTTCACATTTACACATCAACTGAGGAGTTTCACCAAAGTTCACATTTTACACATCAACTTTAAAAACCTGCAGAATAAACATGGATTTTAAACAATATTTAAACGATACGTGTCAGTTTATTAATTTTTTCACACACGAAGCTAAACCCATGCAAAAAACAGTTGAATTCTTGGTAACCCCTGAAGCTTGGGACAGGAAAGGAGTGCTTCAGATCCCCAGAACTGCTGCACAGAGGGCAGGAACGCCCACAAGGCCCGACTCCACCCAGAGGGTTAAAGTTTCCGTACAGATGGTCATTGCACCATACCAGGGAGTGTACTCGGTGGGAGCCACAGTCCACCCGATCAAGGAAGATGGAGACAAAGACGAAGGAACGTACTCGGTGGGAGCCACAGCCCACCCAATTAAGGAATACAAAAACTGCTCGGAGGAGCCAGTACCAAACAAAACTGAGAAAAAAGGACTGAAAAGTTGGGCCAAGAAAGCATTTCAAGGAAAATGGAAGCATGCGAACAAGAAAGCGCGCAAGTAGGAAATGAACAAGGGGTCGCTGGACTCATCGCTGGGAGTCATCGCAAGAAAAGAAAAGGTAAAGAACCTCTAAGAAAAACAATAAAAAGCCCAAGCCACATCTGAAAGAAAATAGGGCACGTAAAACAAGTCAGGCCTATTGAAACGTGTCGTGTTGAAACCAGTGCAATAGCAGCCTTACCAACGTGGAAGTATAAAGTAAATGCCTTTGATACTCAGAGTAGCCATACAACTGAAGAAGAAGTACAGAATATGTTGTTTCAAGCACCCGGAACTGAGATATATAAGCCGGCCCTGCTTGTAAGAGGCCAAGTGGTGGAATTAGACAGACCAAAGAAGGACTTTTCAAATTTTCTGGCAAAAACAAGAAATTATTATAATTCACATCTGCAAACATTTAGAGAAGCAGATCTCACTAGAGCTAGCCACAGAATCCCTGGCCTAACCCTGTTGAGTGATAACTTAAAATTCCCATATAACCCTAGCCCGATGGGAACAACATGGATCTTTAATATGGTCCAGATGGAAATAAAGAATAAGCTAGTTACACTCAAGTGGGGCCCAAACTATAAAGAACCTCACCAAACAGAGTACTGTGAGATCTCCCTAGGAGGACTGATAATTTGGGCTACAAGCCCAACACTGAGAACCAAAATCAACAAGAGAATAGCAGAACCAGAACGAGTGGTGATTGAAAACACTCAGTTACCCCTAAAAATGTTGTATGATCGAGTCCAAACTCCACTCGACAAGTGGAATTCACATCCCGTACGAGCGGCAAACAGAATAAAAGTATCATACAGAGGACACCCGCTGATCAGCCTGACAACAGCGCTGACAGAGATGGGAGAAGCCTACGACCAACATAAGGCCGCAAGAGAGGAGCTGGTGGGGCGAGTGATGGGAGAAGCAATGGAAAGATACAGTGATTGGGATGAAATGATTAGCTATCTTGGTGATCAGCTTGAGCCAGTGGAGGGACCCCTAGGAAAACCCTCTGAATGGTCGGTCAGACAATGGAAGTGGGTGTGGCGAGGATTAAGACCAGACTTACACCACCCCTCACCGCTCAGTGTAGAACTTTATAAAGGGCGAGTAACAAATAGAGATCCCAGAGGATCTGGATCCGAGCAGCCCAAGTATCCGGTCTACCAGAAGACAAGATACCCTAAGCGAGCATGTCTGATTGCACCCTCACCAGGGGCCCCGTACGTGAGGAAGATATTATAGATTCAAAACCCCTTAGCGCTGGAGTAGCCAACGTACTGATCCAGTGTAAACAAACTGGCTCGAAGATACCAGGCTTAAAAACTACAAATGGCATAATATGGCTCGACAAACCAGAAGTTGACTTCTTCAGATGGGACGACCCTACGAGAAACTATTTCTATTCCAATCGCCAGTACAAGAGGAAACCTCACCTGGACGATCCCCAAAAGGAACAACATTCAAAGCAAGTATACCTCCCTAGATACGACACCCAGCTCCAACCTTGCCCACCAACGTCCCCATGGATATTTAACGTGGTCTACCTGACCCTATGGGGAAAGGAAATGAAGCTCAGATGGGGACCTAATTACCACGAGCCATACCAGAGCCGATTTTTCGAGGTCTCGATAGGAGGAATGATAATTTGGAGCACAAGCCCAAGAATGGTGGAAGCTATCATAAGAAGAATGGATAACCCAAAATGGTACGTGATTGAAAATCAAAATCTGCCTATAAGAATTATAAGATATCGGGAATCCACACCATTTCACAGACACTGTCCTTAGACAAGAAAGGGTTATACAGTACATGTCCTATACCAAAGTAATTCCCTGATAACGCAAATAGAGACATTAGCAGAACATGGTCCAACTGCACTTCAATATCTAGAGGCCCTTTGTAAGGCTCAATGGAAAATAACTGCAGGGCCAAACTTTCAACAAAGTTGGAGCCTCCCAGGACCCCAACTTGAACCCGAAGAATGGCTAGTAACTCAATGGAAATGGGTGTGGAAAGGACTACAACCAGGGCTGCCACACCCTTCTCCTATATACCTGGAACTCCTTAAAGGACGAGTATCGACAGCCCGCAGACAATCAGAGCAAAGACATCGAGGAAGAAGGAGCAAGGGCCCCTCTCAAAATGATTCAAATGAGAAACAGAGACTCCAACAATGATGATCCAAGCAGCGATGAAAGCGATGATGAAGCGACCCCAAACCGACCTAAGGACCGTCAAAGGATTACGATTTTGGATAAAGCAACCTGCCTACGAACCCTGCTGCGGGGATTCGTAGTGTTTATAGGCTTAGCAATGTTGTTGGTTATCTTATACCAAGCCGGAGTCAGACCCTGGAGCCTGACACATGTGGCAGCTGCCCATGGAAAATCAAAATATGCAGACATGAACTGTTGGGATATCACCGCAAAGAATATTTCCCTGCCATGGAACCCGGCAAAGAGCAACCAGAACCAAATAGCAGCCTGGAATAAAGTAAAGAAAGAAGGTCATCAGGCCTGGATGAACAGACTGAAAGGCACCGCAGGATGGAGCTTGGCTTTAATGGCCGAGAACCTAACAGTAGCAGACCATTCCACCGAACCAGAACCTGACGGACCCAATTGGGTCGTCACAAATCTAATGATACAACCAGACAAAAGAGTCATCGGAATAGCAGTTTTGAATGATCAGATCAAACGATCAACAAGATGTAATTGGATACAGCCCCAGGACGGACCCCCCGAGTGGCACTGCGATTGGATCTGTCGACCATTGATTGGATTAAAACATCAAGGCTACTGGGACCGTGAAGTAATTCTTCCGGCCCCACCTAAAAACGACAGCTGCCAGGCGATTCTCCCTCGTCGGGAGTTCTGGGGCGACATCCACTTAGATTGTGACCGGATTCCCTCTCTCATTCGACGAAATCACACAGATAGATACCTGAATTCGACCAAAAATAAGGTAATCCACACAATACGATATGAAAGAACGCTCAAAATCAATGCTACAGACTGGGGATCTAACAGGCGGCCTACACCACCTCCCCATGCCAAGGTTAAAGTCAAAACGAAGCAGGTACATCAGTACCAAACAACAGAGATAAATGGGATAAAAATGATCGCCAGACCTGACCTGAAAGAACAATGTATAAAGACTAAAATGAGTATTCCACCATATTGTTGTTGGAACCTATATTCTGAATGCCAAACTCAAAATTATCTACCCATAACTCCAGTACAGAATCAGCGTTATTATTACTGGAGTTGGGCAGCCATATTCCACCCACATAATGCCTGGCATGAGAACTGGTTGAATACGACATTACCATGGGTCTGGATTGCGTCTGGGCTGACTCACTTCGAAGGTGACTTCGTGGAGGGATATGCTAGGACTCATGAGGGCCTCATGGGACCGTATTATACAGACATGTATATACAGAAACTACCAAAACCAGATGAGCTTCTCAATGCACCTAAGGGCGATTTTGACAAAATAGATAAATGTGTAGCCGAGCGAATTTTTCTTAGTCTTAACAACTCAGTGTGGGAGAGTAGTGGAGCGTCACCCAGATGTAGGTTATGGGAGACAGAGGTTGCCGTTATGTCCACTTGGCGATATGATTGCACAGAATTACGTAGACAAAAAACGGTTAAAATCCTGCTCCAAGCATGGCATGAATATCATCAACGAGATGACTCTAGAACATGGTGGGGGTTTCAGGAAGAAGAAATTAGAGAATGGGTAGTCCCATGTTTGCAACTTTCAAATAACTACTGGATCAAGTATCAGTATTTGGCCACGGTCTATTCTAAAGAGCAAGATATATGGGCCAGTGCCCTGTATAGACCGGATAGGTATGTTAGTCCCAGACCATGGCACATGACTTGTGATAAGGCAAAAACACAATGTGTCATTAAATTAGCCCGAAGGCCTTGTGGTACGATACCGGGATGGGAAAGCTACTGTAAGTTATTATGGGTCTGAATACACCTTGTAGTGAGACAGGTCGGTTAGCTTCATTAGCTTCGGAGCTCCACTACATGTTATAATATCTGGACTAGTTCAAGTACCTGATATAATACTTAATTTAAACGGGTTCTCTCTTTTTTGAGCTACTTGACAGATATGTGACAGAGATCAGTGACGTGAGACGTTAATTTTCTTTGACCCATCAAATGAATGCGGTCATTTATTAACAGAATCAAAGTTTAACATCAAACATTTACATTAATTTGGCAATTTGATTACAATAACAGCTTAATTAATTAGCTTTACAATCAGAGACCATACGGCCATGGTATCTCTGCAGCTTTACAAAAGACATTTCTGAGAATATCTGGATGATTTACTGGCAAGATAGAAGAGTTTTAAAGATGGGGAATGAAGGAGTTAAGTGGAGAGAAAATGTGTGTGAGAAATGTGTGTTGAAGAAGAACGACAGCACTCTCCATTCGAACCCAGCTTTCCTCGGTACACTTGCAGTTGAAGATCGACTCTTTACCTTGGCA
>NW_023620739.1:0-6290 GCF_014905685.2 Nematolebias whitei
AAGCGGTTACTACAGAACTCGGGTGGAGAAATAAGAAAATCACAACAAAAATGGAGGTCCCACCGAGATGTGAGAAATAATTATCCTGCGGAGTCTTCCATACTGTACTGACGCGTCATTCATCAGAAGGAGGTAAGCAGAGCCTGTTAAATACGAAATCTGTAAATTGGACTTACGAATAGGCAAATTGTTGCTCAGTGTGGTTGACTCTCAAAAAATAAATAGTTTTAAATAGAGAATTTTATGTCGACTGTAAGAATAAAGATAAAGTAAATAAAACCAGTCCCAGGGAAAACACGCAATTGTCGCGCCAACCAGAATCTGACGAGATTCTGGACCAGAGGAGGTGGGGTTGTAGGATAGAATCATTTATCCGCCGCTACCTCTGTAACTCTGAGACAGAGTTGAACTGTAAACTCGTTAGGGTGGTGTCTAACTTAAAACAGTGTTAATTTAAGCTTACTTAAAAATTGGAAGTTCATTAAGTGAGTACGGGACTTGGGTGAGATATTAATTAATTAAATACGACGCACGCACCGAATAGATTAAAATAAAATCAGAACTAAAAAGTAAATTGATGATAAAATAATTTATGACCTGTGGTGGAATAGAGAGGTCACGGGTTCACAAGTATTGCTGTCTTCTAGGATATTAAAAGGGAGTCAACACATTTTGTCTTAAAAAACAAACAAAAAAAAAAACAACATTTTAAGGGTGACCATTGTGAAATATTTCTGGCGTCTGTGTCTTGCGTGTATGTTGAAATAAGTGGTCAGTATCTTGTTTGTCTATTTTGTGTTCGTGTTTTTGTCAAATATAAGACCACAGTGTGAATGTGTAGGAAAAGAGTTCCAGAAAAAGAAAAAATAAAAAAGTTCCAGAATTTTCCAGTGACAATAAAAAAAAAACGTGTGCTGTGTGGTTGGATTTCTTGTGAGAATGGACACAGAGGTGCAGCGTGTAATGTTACAAAAATGTGAGCAGGAAAGTTTTAAACCGGTAAAAGAGCAATTAGAAATAGTGAGACAAGCTCTCGAGCTGCTGCACTATGATAAAAAGCTAAAAAAGGCTCTCGTGCAAAAATTACAAAAAATAGAAAATAATGCAGAAGAGAAACAAGATGTGATATCTTTGATGTGGGATAAAATTAAAGAGTGCTCAAGTGATGAGGATAAATTTGACAAGAAAAAGAGAGAAGCAAATGCCTTGCATAAGAATAAATACAGAAAGTTGATGAGAGAAGTGATTTATGAAAGAAAAGAGTGGTTGAAATTGGTTTTTGTAGCACAAGGTTCATATCATTTGTTGAGAACACAGCAGCTGGTAGAACAGCCTATGAAAAAGGTGGAGGAAATGGGTAGTTCAGATCCCCCTCCTTACAACCGGAGTGGCAATCAGTCAGCACCTCCCCCCACAGGAATGTACCCCATATATCACCTACAAGAGGGAACGTTGCAAGTGGAGGGGGTTAATGACACCCCCTCGCAGCAGATGGGAGAGTCATTAGACCCAGTTAAAACAAAACTATTTGCGGCACCAGGAAAGAAGACACAGTCCTTCAATAAACCATTCCACACAGAGGGTGAAGGGAACATAAACAGCACACAGCAATGGGTGATTAAGGATGGGTGGAGTCAGTCTGTTAATCCCTCAGGACACCCTGATTTGCACACTTCTTCAATCCTTGCATCCTCAGCACCTCCCTCTGACAGCTTTCATGATGGAGAGGACCTGATTGTGGGTTTGCAGGGTTGGAGGAATCGTGCAGGATTGTCTCAAAACCCACTCACCTGTACTCACCAATTGCCTGCCCCGTCTCAGACACATGTACAGAATCCTTTTTGGCCACAAGCAATACGAATTACTTCTGATTTGTCGGCAGCTCTTCCACCACCAGATCACGCTTCTAACCCTGTTGAAAGCGTGGATCCATTGTTAAGTACTGGTTCATTTCCTCTTCTGCAGGCAGGAAATCAGATACGTTATAAACCTCTTGCGTTAGGTGATGTGCAGGCGTTAGTAGACAAACTCCCTCCCCTCACAGAAGGAGGAAGTAAGTGGTTAAACGTAGTGGACTCCTTAACTAAAGGTATTAATTTAGCTGTGGGAGACATGAGGGCACTATTGGGAAGGTGTGTAACTTCTACTAGGATGGATGAGATAGAGAGGGCTGCTGGGTGGAATCGTAACATACCTGACTCAACTTGCATGTTGTTGGAGTATCAGAGACTTGCCGCCGCTCTCAGACAGGCTTATCCCCTTCCAGAAGGTACAGGGGTTCTTAAGTTCACCTGGAAGCCTGGTCAAAACCCCACTACATATTTAGATGTGTGTAAACAAGATTGGTATGACAGAACTTACTGCCATGCTCAAGGGGAAAATCAAAAGTATTTTTTTAGACAAGCAATATTGGATGGTGTGCCCGCAGCAGTCAGTAAGGCAATGAAACTTAACCCTGATTTACCCACAGCAGATGCTGCTCAGTGGGAACGGCATCTTATTCATCATCTGCAATGTGTGGCTGATGAGGAGACTAAAACTTCCTCTGAACTGAAAGATATGCAAACGCAGCTCTTAAAGTTACAATTGAAACAGGCTAGGGATGTAGTTCAAACTAAGAAAGATTCAAAACAGATGGTACAAGCTGACACTGTGTTTCAGTGTTCTGATACTGCTTATCAGTGTCCTGTAACTGCCCAACCCCCGCTTCCTGTTGTATACCCTCGGGGACGGTCAAGAGGGCAGTGGGGAGAAAGAGGGGGGTCTCGGGGCAGAGGTGTCGGTCGGGGTTACACGCAGGGAGGCAGAGCAACAGATGTTTGCCGTTACTGTCACAGACCGGGTCATTGGGCAAGAGATTGTTATCACAAGCAGGCCAACGCCCAAAGAGGAGGAGCACATCACTACTCAGCTCCCAACCACCAGATGGCGCCACCGGCACCTACCTCTGGCCAGCAGGATCCATCTTGGGCGCCACCAGGTGGATACTACCAGCAATGACACACCCCACAGAGTAATCACACCATAGGGGGAGGAGCAGACCCTATGGTGAAAATGAGGGTCATGAATAAAGATCTATCATTCCTCGTGGACACTGGAGCTACTTATTCAACCCTCAATGAGCAGGGATTTGATGAACATGCCAGTGCTGACACGGTGTCTGTGATCGGTTTCGCTGGGGTGCAACAAAAACTGTCTCTAACTGAACCTCTCGTAGTAACAGCAGGACTTCAAACAGTGACACATCCATTTGTTTTGTCCACACGTGTACCTGTCAACCTGCTTGGAAGAGACTTGTTAAAGAAACTTGGTGCAACAATAATGTGTGAACAAACTGGTTTACGTGTTACCTTACCAAGTGGTGTGACCTGGACTTGTTCTGCTTCTTCCTCCTCTTTGTCATCACAGTGCTTGGTACAGCCGATACATGAGGAAGTAGCTGACATTTACTGGGCGTTGCTGCGCCCAGAGACACCTGAACACACAGGACTTTACTCTGCTTACTTGTTGTGGAAGCCATGGCTTGATGCTCTGCGTCCCTATGTCCCACCTCTAGATCCTTTACATGTAACTCTTTTTTATGACCGTGATTCTGACGATTGTTACAGGGAGCATTTTGCTCAGCACTTGCAGGACACTGAGTGGCCATTAATATCAGACCGGCTCATAGTTGGTCCACAAGGCGTAGCTTCTCACGTCAACCTCACACCATCTCAACTGGAGTGGTACATGATGTCGTCTGAAGCGATCCCACACGTCTCGTTAGCTTTAGCTCCCACACATCAAGCTAAAGATTTGGGCCCAATGGTGAAAGCTGCTGTCTCTGCCACTGATTGGGTCCCAACACAAATACCTCAGCTCGCTTACTCGTCATCAACCGACTGTTATAGCATTGACTTAGCCGTACATGATGTAGGTAAGCTAGAACATGAGGTGATCTCCAGAGACCATGGCAGAGAAAAAACTGATCATTCAGATGTTCCTCAGATGTTAGACACACTTCCTGCATCTCTCTGGTCTCAGGGACCTGAGGATGTAGGTCATGTTAAATGTCTCCCAATCTCTTTTGAACTGACCCACAACGAACCTATATGGTTGTATCAGTATTCTCATAGACCTGAAGCTGAACAAGGTTTGACTGACACGGTCCAAGGGTTGCTGAAAGCAGGGGTCCTCGAACACTCACATTCAGACTGGAATACTCCCATTCTACCTGTTGAGAAGGCGGGGACTGGAAAGTACAGAATGGTACATGATCTTAGGTCGATCAATGCCATACTTAAGACACCTACGTCACCAGTACCAAATCCATATGTTGCACTGACCCAACTGACACCAAACCAGAAGTGGATGACCTGCATTGATTTGGCTAACGCCTTTTATTGCCTGCCCTTATCAGAGGACCTGCGTGACATTTTCTCATTCACATTTAACGGTTGTCAGTATAGATACACTCGCTTGCCTCAGGGTTTTGCATTATCGCCAGGCATTTTCAATCATGTTTTAAAGAACATTCTTGAACAGCTTCCACTCCCCAGAGGCACCACTTTGGTTCAATATGTTGATGATTTGTTGATAGCCTCTGAAACAGTACATGACTGTCTTACAGCCACTCAGGCTGTCCTGCTTCACCTGCATGATGCAGGTTTTAAAGTTAGTAAATCTAAACTTCAAGCAGTTCGTACACAAGTCTCTTTCCTCGGTAGGATGGTCTCTGCTAAAGGTACAACACTATCGCCAGAACACAGGGCGTCTATACTACATCATCCAAAACCCACCACTGTACAAGACATGTTATCCTTTTTAGGTTTAACTGGGTACAGCAGACACTATATACCTGATTATAGTGAACTCACCACTCCACTCAGACAGATGGTAAAAGATCAAGGTAACAGAAACCTTAAAGCAAAACTTGTGTGGAACACAGATGCAGAACATGTGTTTATTAATTTGAAGCAACTCTTGTCTAGAGCAGCTGATTTGGCTTTGCCTGATTACTCAGCCCCGTTTTTTCTTGACGTTTCTGAAGCAGAAAACACTGTTAATGGTGTTCTGTTTCAGAAAAAGGGGGGTGGTAGACAGGTGTTGATGTACGCAAGTGTGATGTTGGATGGTACTGAGAAGCGTCATCCAACATGTACACAGGCAGCAGCAGGTCTGGCAAGGATTGTTTCAAAAACAGCACATATCGTCATGGGACACCCATTACACATACTAACGACACACAACATAGTAGCTTATGTTAATTCTGAGCTCTTTACAATGACATCCTTAAAGCAAAGACGCATGAGCAACATCCTATCAGAACCGAATTTATTGTTCCTGCATGAAGGCATAAACATGGCAGATGGTATGCAAACAACACAAGCACATGATTGTGTGCAAAAAGTGTACATGGAGGAACGCATTAGACCTGATTTACAGACTGAACTCATACCACATTCAAATGTACTTTACACAGATGGTTGCTGCTTCAGGTGTGAGGATGGGTCTTTGAGATCAGGATTTGCTGTGGTACAGCAGAATGGTGTTGAGTATGAGGTACTGAGCTCAGGGCAGCTAGAAGGTCATCAGTCAGCTCAAAAAGCTGAAATTCAGGCAGTCGTTGAGGCTTTGAAATTGAGCAAAGGAAAAGAGGTTACAGTGTACACAGACTCAGCATATGTGTATGGTGTAATTCATGTACAATTACCACAGTGGAAAAGAGCAGGTTTTCGAACAGCAGGTAACAAACCAATTAAACATGAGGAACTCATTAAGGATTTAGCTGACAGTTTGATGTGACCAGCAAAAGTGGCGGTTGTGAAGTGCAAAGGTCATGATGTTACACAATCAGACACAGCGGAAGGAAACAGGCAAGCTGACAGAGCAGCCAAGATAGCTGCTGGCTATTTGCCAAGAGTCCAGATGGTGACAGTGGAAGAGGAATGTCAGAAAGTGAATGAGTGGGATGAGAAAACTGTGGCAGAGGCTCAAGCGACAGCCTCCCCAGAGGAAAAAACATTATGGTTTAACAGAGGAGGTCAGAAAATAGGTGAATTTAAAGTGTGGGTAGGACCGAATCAGAAGTGGATCTTGCCTATGACTTTAAAACAGGCAGTGTTTCAGGAAGCACATGGATTAGCACACGTGGGATGCAGACAAATGTTAAGAAATCTTCGACAATGGTCACACCCGCATCTAAAAGATATGGTAACAGCATATGTTGACACCTGTACTGTTTGTTTAAAGTACAACATTCGGCCTACAGTAAAACCTGAACGAGGTTATTTTCCTCTCCTGCACCGACC
>NW_023620740.1:0-2500 GCF_014905685.2 Nematolebias whitei
AAGGCCCGAGATCCCCGGACCAAGCCGGGAACCCCGCCCAGGAGCGATACCACCCCAGAACCCGTGCCCGCGTCCACCCCAGACCCACCCAGGGACAGCCAGGTCACCAGGCCAGTAGCCCATGTCCGCCGGTACAGACCGCCCAGAAGCCCGCATGCAGCCAGCACAGGCCATCACCCAGAACCACCAGAGCCACCTCCCCAGTCGGGCGCCACCGCTCCAGGCCCATGACCCCCCCCACGTCCCCAGCCCCGACACCCCACCCACACCGACCACCATGCCCCACGGGACAGAATCAAAGGGGACCACCCACCTCCACTACGTGTTGGAGCCGATTAAAGAAGTCCAGAGAGAATAGTCCGATGTGGGGGTACAGGCTGTCTCAAGACTGATGTAATCTAACAGAAGGTCTTTATACTGTTTAATACTAAGTGTATTTTTATTTTTCCAATTCATGAGTATAGTTTTCTTTGCTATACATAGGGCAGTGAGAATAATATGAATTGATTTTGTCTCCAAGGTGACATCATCTAAGTGGCCCAATAAGCAAACTGACGGAGAGAGTGGAATATTACATCTCAGACACTTTGATAAGTCTTCACATATCCGGCACCAAAACCTCTGAACAGGTGGACAGAACCAAAATGCGTGGATGTAATTGTCCGGAATATTGTCTGTACACTGTGAGCAAATATTAGATGATGCGAAACCCATCGTGAACATCCGTTGACCTGTATAGTGTACTCTATGAAGGATTTTGTATTGTATTAGTTGTAAATTCGAGTTTTTAGTCATCTTAAAAGTTCTCTGACAGATCTGCGACCAAAAGTTTTGGTCAAAATTAGCTGACAAGTCTGTCTCCCATTTTACCATGGGAAGAGATATAGCTTCATCTATTTTACTGAGTTTCTGATAAACCTTAGATAATAATTTGGGAGGGTTAAGATTAAGGAATTCTAATACACTTGTTGACATTTCAATCCTAGTGTTATTAAGGTTAAATTTATTTTTGGTTATAGATTTAATTTGTTGATATTCTAAAAATTTATTCTTATCAATCCCATATTGTGTAATTAATCTGGTAAATGGGATGTAGTCCACTTCTTCATATATATGTTCCAAATATTCAATTCCTTTACACCTCCAACCTGGGAAGTTTATCATCTTATTCTGTTGTAGGATGTCAGGGTTGTTCCAGATGGGTGTACGTTTACATGGGATTAGTGAAGACTCTGTCATTTTAAGAAACTCCCACCAAGCTGTCAGAGAGGAGCTGATATTGATGCTTTTAAAGCATTCCTGTCGTTTTATGTTTGAGCTAATGAATGGAAGGTCCGAGATCATTATATTATTGCAAAGTGTCTGTTCTACGTCTAGCCAGGGTTCATCAAGGGGTGTGTGTTTTATCCATCTTGAGATGTATTCTAGCCTGTTGGCTAGAAAATAATAATAAAAGTTGGGTAATTCTAGTCCTCCTTTATCTTTGGATTTCTGTAGTGTTTTTAATCTAATACGAGGGCGTTTATCTTTCCATAGAAATTTAGAAATAGAGGAGTCCAGGGATCTAAACCAGTCAGATGATGGTTTATTTGGGATCATTGAGAATAAATAATTTATTCTAGGCAAAACCATCATTTTTATTGATGCGATCCTTCCCATGAGAGATATGGGTAAAGATTTCCATCTAGCCAGATCATCCTCAATTTTCTTTAAAAGTGGGGTGTGGTTTAGTTTTGTTAAATCTGCTAATTTAGGCGAAACTTTGATACCCAAATATGTAATATTCCCTGATTGCAGTTGTGTAGTAAGTGAATTGTTGAAAGAGCAATTAATTGGTAGAACTGTGGATTTTAGCCAGTTTATAGAGTAATCTGAAACTTTTGAGAAGGAGTTTATCAGTCCAATAACCTGAGAGATGGAGGTTTGTGAATGCCAGAGGAAGAGCAGCACATCATCAGCATATAGACTGATTTTGTGCTCTATGTTCTTGCATTTTATGCCTTTAATATCTGTAGTTTGCCTGATTGCTGCGGCTAGCGGTTCGATGAAAATAGCAAACAGTGAGGGGGAGAGTGGACATCCCTGCCTGGTTCCCCTTTGCAGCGCAAAACTAGCAGATATTTGATTATTTGTCCTAATGCATGCTGAAGGAGAACTGTATAATATTTGTAACCAATTTATGAAATAATTTCCAAAACCAAATTTATGTAAGGCTGCAAATAAAAATTTCCAGTTAACTCTATCAAAAGCTTTTTCTGCATCTAGAGAGAATATTGCAGTTTCAATATTTTTACTGTAAGAATAATCTATTAAATTAAATAATCTGCGTGAATTTGTGGATGAATGTCTCCCTTTTATAAAACCAGTTTGGTCTGGATGTATTATTAGAGGAGTTACCTTTTCTAATCTTTTTGAGAGGGCTTTACAAATTATTTTAAGATCAACGTTGATAAGAGATATGGGACGATAACTGGTAGGTAATACAGGGTCTTTGCCTGGT
>NW_023620741.1:0-6290 GCF_014905685.2 Nematolebias whitei
GATGCATGTAAACACAAAATGCATCCGTGTCAACGCAGACCTTTTCCTCTAATTAACATACGAAAAAAACTACGTTTCCCCCCATCGTGTCTGTGTAAATAGGGCTTCAGAGTGGATCAACCAGTTTTGCTGCTGACAACCAAAACCAGCTGCTCACATGATCAAAAAGGACCATCAGCCTAACGATGGATCATTAGCACACTGATGGCTGTTTACTGTTCACAGGGGACTGAGTGATACTAGCAATAACAGCATTGTAAGAGGGGGACAGTTGAACCTGGAGGCCTCCACCCCTGTTTAATGATGGACGATTTCTTTTCACAAAGATGGCCTCCTTTACTCCTCTCTCAAACCATCGTTCCTCTCTGTCCAGGATGTGAACATCTTCATCCGTGAAGGAGTGGCCGCTGGCCTGGAGATGAGTGTAGACGCAGAATCCTGGCCTGATGATGTAGATCTTCTGTGCTGGGCCATTCTTTTGGCCAGTGGCTGTTTAGTTTCCCTGATGTAAGACTGATCACCCTCCTGACACTGAACAGCATACACAATATTACTCTGTTTGTGCCAGTCGGCACAGGAGTAAAGGAGGCCATATTTGTGAAAAGAAATCGTCCATCGTTAAACAGGGGTGGGGGCCTCCGGGTTCAACTGTCCCCCTCCTTCAATGCTGTTATTGCTAGTATCACTCAACCCCCTGTGAATAGTAAACAGCCATCAGTGTGCTAATGATCCATTGTTAGGCTGATGGTCCTTCTTGACCATGTGAGCAGCTGGTTTTGGTTGTCAGCAGCAAACTGGTTGATCCACTCTGAGAAGGTGCTATTTAAGAGACTGAGCTGAATACAGCACCTCAGACTGAGGAAGTGTCTTGGATGAGAGAAGAAACGTTTCTATATTTTTTTGCTTTGTTTTGTTTTTTGTTTTTTTGAATGTTCAGAGGACCAGATTGAACTTTTTTGGATTTTTCTACCTGGATTATTGAGCATGCATCAGGATGTTTTTGAAACAATTGGCCCAATTGGTTCAACGCTTCATAAAAGCTTCATTTACTCATCACTACAATTAACTATTGGTTGTCTGGAACAGAAGAATTGACCACTAGTTGAACGGTGCTTGTTTCTTTCAACAAATTGTTCAGTCTTTGTTAAGACTGTCAAAAATTGCCATTGCTGACTGTGTTTACAGTCATCAAGACGGGGTATTGGGTAAAGTTTTCAACTAGCAATAATCACGCCTCGGATCAACCTCACAGGCTACGATACTGCCGCTGCGCAAAGATGACGAGACAAGATTCAGGACAGAGACAAGTCACTGGCACGAGTCCCTCTCTGTCATGGTTTGAACACAGAGAGGCTGCTTGAACCTTGTTCAACCATTTAGAAGATAAAGAACAACATTTTATTAAAGGAAGAAAAAGAAAACTCAACAATTCACATCTACACAGGAATATAGACAGGAAGAACTCAGTGATGTGATGTGGGCGGGGCTAATGAAGCTTGTCAACAGACCCTGACATCTGATTGGCAGCACAACACAGCAAGTCAAGACAAATCAGTTCAATTCAGTTAATTTATATGGCGCCAAGTCACAACAGAAGTCATCTCAGGGCACTGAACAGAAACATTCATATATAAAAATAATAATTAAAATTATTTATCTGAAGAGCAGACTGCTTTCAGTTTAACTCCATTGTTGAACTCTCATCTTGAGCAAGCATGAGGGCGACAGTGGAAAGGAAAAACTCTTTCATGAGGAAGAAACCTTTTAGCAGAACCAGGCTCAGGACAAGTGGTCATCTGCTTCGACCGGTTGGGTTTGGTAGGAACAGATACACAATGGCAGGTCAAGAATCACATGTTAAGATAGAAATAATATCAAATGAAAACTATTTAATTTTAACAATTAATTTAAGAAAATTAGGTCAGTTTGTTCTCTAGTAGTCTAAGCTTAAGGCAGCATGACAAGCCAAACCTAAATGTAGGATTTCTCAAAAAGGAAAGTCTTCAGCCCAGTCTTCAAACTGGACAATGTGTCGCCTCATGGACAGAAACTGGAAGTTGGTTCCACAAGAGAGGAGCCTGATAACTGAAAGATCTTCCTCCCATTCTGCTTTTGGAAATTCTAGGGACCGCGAGTAAGCCTGCAGTCTGAGAGCGATGTGCTCTGTTAGGAAAATATGGAACAATTAGATCTTGACTATAAGATGGAGCAGGGCAGCACGGTGGCACAACTGATAGAGCTGTTGCCTCTCAGCGAGCAGGTCCCTGGTTCAAATCCCTGTCCGGGGGTCTTTCTGGGTGGCGTTTGCATGTTCTCTCCGTGCATGTGTGGGTTTCCTCCAGGTACTCCAGTTTCCTCCCACAGACCAAGAACATGAATGTTAGACTAATTGGTAACTCTAAATAGTCCCTAGGTGTGAGTGAGAGAGTGAATGGTTGTTTGTCTTTTTTGTCTCTATGTGTCCCTGTGATGGACTTGCGACCCGTCCTGGGTGTACCCCGCCCCTCGCACAGTGATTGCCGGACATGGGCACCGGCGACCCCCGTGACCCAAAATGGAAGAAGCGGGTAAAAGATAATGGATGGATGGATATAAGATGGAGCTAGGTTGTTGAGAGCTCGGTAGGTTAGAAATAAGATTTTGAATTCTATTCTGGATTTGACAGGGAGCCAATGGAAAGAAGCTAAAACTGGAGGAATATGATCTCTCCTACTAACTCCAGTTAAGACTCTGGCAGCAGCATTTTGGATCAACTGAAGACGTTTTAAAGAAGTATTTGGACATCCAGATAATAAACCATTGCAATAGTCCAGTCTAGAAGTGACAAATGCATGAACCAGTTTTTCTGCATCATTTTTAGATAAGATGTTTCTAATTTTAGTGATATTACGCAGGTGGAAGAAGGCAGCTCCAGTAATGTTTTTAATGTGGAGGAGAAAAGACATGTCCTGATCAAAAATAACACCAAGATTTTTAACATTAGAGCTGGAGGCCAGATTAATGCCATCTAAGGAGGGAGAAAGACTGAAAAAATATTCTTAAAATGTTCAGGTCCAAAAACTAAAACCTCAATCTTGTCTGTGTTCAAAAGCAGCACATTTAGTGTCATCCAGGCTTTTATGTCTTTAAGACATGCTTGTAGTCTAAGTAGTTGATTGGATTCATTGGGTTTCATGGACAAATGTAACTGTGTATCATCAGCATAACAATGAAAATTTATTCCATGGTGTTAACATTACCTAATGGAAGAATATCAGAGTCAGAGATTCTTTATTGTCATTCGCACCACACGTAGTACATGTGGTGGAACGAAATTATGTACACAGGGTCCCAGTTACATCCAACAATAAAATGTAAAAGAAAAACAATGACAACATCTAAGATATGAACTAAGAAAAACATCAACTAAAATACACTAAGCAATAACGGCATAAAAACATTACGTCGAACAGCAGCATGAACATGAGTCTGTGTGAGCAGATGAGCACGCATGAACACATCAACATGAAATAGATCAGCAGCAACATTGCAACAGATCAGCAGCAACATGATGTGATTTTCACAGTGAATATCCTGGTTAGAGATTCATGAGTCTTAACAGCCTCAGGGTAGAATCTGTTCCTCAGTCTTGTGGTTCTACACTTAATGCTTCTCAACCTCCTTCCTGAGGGGAGCGGGGCAAAAAGTGTGTGTGCTGGGTGAGTGGGGTCTTTCATGATGCAGGTGGCCCTCTTGGTCCAAGCACTGAACCTTGAGGAACTCCATGACTAATTTTGTTGTATGATGAAGATTTATTATTTACATTTACAAACTGGAATCTATCAGATAGATATGATTTAAATCAATTTAGAGCTGTTTCTGTAATTCCAATTTCATATTCAAGTCTCTGTCGTAGAATATTGTGATTAACTGTACAAATGCAGCTCTGAGGTCTAACAGGACCAGTGTAGACACCTGCCCATTATCAGAGGCAATGAGAATATCATTAGTAACTTTCACCAGTGCAGATTCAGTGCTGTGGTGAGCTCTCAAACCAGACTGAAACTCTTCAGATTATTTCTTTGCAGATGATCATGTAACTGACCAGCAACTATTTTCTCTAGAATTTTTTAGATGAATGTTAGATTAGATATAAGTCTATAATTGGCTAGGATTACTGAGTCAAGGTTATGTTTCTTAAGTAAAGGTTTAATTACAGCAATCTTAAAATTCATTGGTACGTAATTGTTTATTAGAGACAAATTGGCAAATCCAAGACGTGGTTATTAATTAAGGGAAATATGTCTTTAAATAGCCTGGTTGAGATGGGATCTAGCAGACATGTGGATGTCCTGATGCATGCTCAATAATCCAGGTAGAAAAATATAAAAAAGTTAAATCTGGTCCTCTGAACATTCAAAAAAACAAAACAAAGCAAAACAACAACAAAAAATATAGAACTGTTTCGTCTTTCATCCAAAAGTCTTCCTTAGTCTGAGGTGCTGTATTCAGCTCAGTGTTATAAATAGCACCTTCTCAGAGGCCGATTACACGGCGCGTATTTTGTGTGAATCCGCAGCTTTCTCTCTGCGGTTCTGCTGATCATTTACACGACACCAGTGGCCCCACTCTTTGAATCCGGAGGTTTCTGAACCCACCTTCCAGAGTGGAGGTTTTTCGCTGACCCCCCGCTGATAATGTAAACGTCTCCCGCTGAGGCTTTGTGTAAAACCACATGCGCACACGCACGCGCGGTCGGACAGACGCTAGATTGCTATCAACATGGCGGCGGATACACTGCTTTCTGAACTACGACTGATGGAATATATTTTTAATCTCGTAGTTAATTTACGTCAGATTCCAGGTGCTGTGACCAACATCTGTGTTGGAAGAGACACAATCTGATCCAGTTCTAATGTCGCTGTTTATAGAACGAGGCACGCGCACACGTCGCGCTACACTATAACATACTAAATGTGCTAAATGATAACAGTTTAATAATAATAAACAGTATTTATGTTAGTGTGAGTGATATAATGAAGCTTTGAGCTAAATGAAGCTATCTGGACATTATGTAATTCAAATTTAAAATGATGCTAAACATATTGCGTGTTACTAAATTTGAAAATGAAGACATCAGGTTTAAATTTTATTTTATTTATTTATTCAACACTACAAACTGTATGTCACACAAACACTGATAATTAAACTGAACACACTATTAAAAACAAGTTAACTGAACTGTAAACTACATTAATGAACTGGACTCTTGTTTTCATCCTGGAATCTCGTCCCACGTTGTTCATCTGGCTCGTTCAGGCTGTCACTCCTTTGATTAATGCAGCTTAAAACATTGAATGGATTGAATAAAAGAACTGAGGGGAATTATAAATAAATAGTTCATCCAACATCTCTCTTTTCGATGTCCTCCTGCACTGCACCTGGGCCGAGCCTCATTCAGAACCGGTGCGCCTGGTGGGAGGACAGCTTTTTCTTCTTTCAGGAAAAATGAAAAAAAAAGCTCAACTGGTTGTTGTGTTGTCAAAGTAAACACAAGCAAACATTATAAAGAACGTTGATTTACATGATGTAAATCAGCTACTGATTATCACGAAGTAAAGTCCAAACATCGTCGACTCGGTTCTGGTCCACTCAGTAACCGGTGTGGAGCTGAAGCGGTCCCGCTTGGCGTCAAATCTGTCAACTCTTATCCAAAATTTTGCCAAAATCCAGCTTTAACTTGTTAAATTGTTGTTAGTTGAAGTTTTAGCCCAGAGGAAAGGAGCGTGCCGAGGCAGCACGCATGCACATTAGGTGAAGGTACAAAATTCACAGCGCCATCTAATGACCCGGCATGGTAACTACAGCAGATTCAGTGGGCGGGGGGGATTCCTCCGGATGCATGTAAACACAAAATGCATCCGTGTCAACGCAGACCTTTTCCTCTAATTAACATACGAAAAAAACTACGTTTCCCCCCATCGTGTCTGTGTAAATAGGGCTTCAGAGTGGATCAACCAGTTTTGCTGCTGACAACCAAAACCAGCTGCTCACATGATCAAAAAGGACCATCAGCCTAACGATGGATCATTAGCACACTGATGGCTGTTTACTGTTCACAGGGGACTGAGTGATACTAGCAATAACAGCATTGTAAGAGGGGGACAGTTGAACCTGGAGGCCTCCACCCCTGTTTAATGATGGACGATTTCTTTTCACAAAGATGGCCTCCTTTACTCCTCTCTCAAACCATCGTTCCTCTCTGTCCAGGATGTGAACATCTTCATCCGTGAAGGAGTGGCCGCTGGCCT
>NW_023620742.1:0-186 GCF_014905685.2 Nematolebias whitei
TTTTAAGAGTTTTTATTTAAGTTTAGAACAATTATTTATTTTCCACAAAAGTTTGGAGGCACCGCTGGGATACGCCTGAGAGTTCGTCCGGCCTACGGAGAATCGGACGAGGCTGATCACCGGACCTCCGACCCTCCAACTAGGACGTTTTGGGAGCGGGAGGACGTCTGGTTCTCCGGGGGGGGG
>NW_023620742.1:286-1200 GCF_014905685.2 Nematolebias whitei
CAGACACGACTCCGTCAAAAAGATCGCTCTCTCATAAAATAAGTAAGCTTTCATTTAGGAAAGCCGAGGTAAGTTCTCATTAGGAGGACCGAGTGTAAGTTCTGAAAATTAGAGTAGGAACCGAGGGTAAGTTTTCTTTAGGAAAACCGAGGTAAGTTTTCTTTAGGAAAACCGAGGTAAGTTTTCTCTAGGAAAACCGAGTGTAGGCTCGTCTTTATAAAGACGGCTGAGGAAATAAAATAGTTTCGTCTTAAAGATAAAAATGGGAGCCGCGTGTGTGTGGTAAAGCACTCGTGTGGGGGAAGGGAGCGTTTCTTTGTTCCACACACGAGGTGAAGGCTTATGCGTGTTTTGTTTTGTCTCCGTTTCTGCGTCAGAGGTGTCTTGTGTGATCGGTGCTTCCGTGTCCTGACCGGAAGGGGGCGCTGCTGTGAGGCAAGGACGGGTCTGGCCGCTGGGTTGTTCCGTACCAGACTTGTGTTTGTTTTATTAAGGCTGCGGCCAGGAGGGAATGACAATAACATATTTGAATGCCTGGGTGTGTGAATGTTGTTATCAGGTGTGAAACTCATGAATGTGGTACAGGTGAAGCCTGTGGACAATCTATAGGATCATATCAGAGGCAAATTGCATGATTTATAGGGAGTATCAAAATGAACAGGAGGTAATTAGTTTTAGATCAGAGGGCCACTAGCACAAACAAGCGGAAATGAGCTTTATGTACCAGAATTAAGGGGGTAGAGCTTGATTTTTAATGATTTAGGCTGTACAAGTTGGATTAATTTAAAATATAGCTGATTGGCGTGTCACAGCTAAATGGTATCTGATATGGGAACAGGGATAGCTGAAGATCTTTCAAATATTTGCTGATAGCCGTCGGAGGCCAGACAGAAACGGCGATGGGAGCAGACACA
>NW_023620742.1:1300-6290 GCF_014905685.2 Nematolebias whitei
TTTGAATCTCAAGGAAAGAGGGGACATCACGTGTACGAGCTGTATTTAACCAGGAGATGGAGTCAGAGTGAGTCTGCTGGAGAAGGTTGAATCATCTTGGAGTCAGCTTGGACAGTAGAGGGTTGAGATGTCAAAGCGAACGAGTGGAAGAGAAATATTGTAGGGGTGGCCTTGGTGGTCCTGAACAAATTAGATTGACTTTCTTCTTGGAATTGACAATAAACTCAGGTTTTAAACTCAACTGCGAAACAACAGATTAAAATGAGTAAGGGACAAAATCCTTGACACTTGTAAAATATAGAATTTTATTCTGGTCAAACAATACCTTGCCGGACTCAAATTGGAAAAGTTAAATACGTTAGGAAACTAAACTCAAATTGAAAAAAAATAGATTAAATTATACAGCCATAACTAAACTCAAATTGTAAATACTTGGGTTAAATAAATCAATCTTAAGTGTATTCGAATTGAAAAACTTCAGTTTAAGAAATCAGTCCACATGAGTTGATCACGGATTGGAAATGTTTAGCATTTGGGAGCTGTTTCCTTCTGAGAGCTGCAGGGACTAGGTTATTTAGGGGACGACGACAATTCTAGTGGGTAAACGCCGTGATTTTAACTTTATTATTTGAGACTTCACACAGGTCCTGGGAGTGCAAAAGGACAACAGAGAGGTGTACATGGTGAGTTTAAGAAGTTGTACTTTGTGAACAAAGGGCATGTACACGTTTTTGTGCAGTGATAATGGACTCTGTGATGTCTTGAAGGGTATACATAGTCTTAATTGATTGGTATTAAAAGTATCTTGTTTGTGATACAGTGGGAAAGCATAGTTATGACAAGAGATGATTACAATAAGTGATTACATATTGACATGCTGCCTAAATTTACAAGGTCTGGACGTTAATGTGGCCCTGGGAGTGGACTTCACTGTCAGGTGATGTGTCAACACACATACTCTACAAGATGGAGGACATTGTTTGGAGGGGAATATTTTATGCAGTAGGCGTAAAGAATTGGCTTGTGCAGTGTTTAATTAAAGCTTTCACTCTTGTGTAATTGAGCGGTTAAAACATCTATTGTACGATCCAGAACACCAGAATGACTCCGTTGGGGTAAACGCTGTGGTCCCAGAATAAAACTTGCTAACTAACAATTAATGTGGATAACAGCTGAATGTTGAATCTGGTTTTAATAATTTGATTATTTCTTTTCTTCTCTGCAGCTAGAGATGACAGAACTTTGGAGTGGGAAGATGAGTCTACTTAGGCCCACAAAACATGGAAGGTAGCATTTAACTGCATACAGCATCCATCTGAGTTTTGATCAGGACTCTCGAGTGCCGGGGGCCGGATCGGATACAGATGTGTTCAGGTGGGCGCTGACGTTGGGGTCTGTGAAACTGACCAATGGGACGCAATGGGACGGTTCAAATAAGTTGTCAGTCGAGCACATCTGACAAAGCAACAAAGAACTTTTCAGCCAAGTAACGTGACTTTTCAAAGATCTAACAGTCCAAGAGCAAACTGAACTAACTGTCCAGAGGGGGTGATGGAGTTTGTACACAGCAAGAACATCCAGTCACGACTTGCGGTATGCTGAGATATGAACTGCTGCACAAAGCTGAGCTGGTCTTCAATCAGACGGGAGACGCATCTGGGGACTGAAAGGCTGAACGACGAACTGGTGGTCACTCTGCCCAAGGTCACTAACATCAACTGCAGCCGGACGGAGGTGTCGACCCCACATTTTGTTCTGTGATGGTCTTCTAGGCACTTTGGGGTCAGGATCAAAAACTGCAGCTGGCTTTGATAATAATCACTCACATAGACTCATTTTAAAACAGGTGCCACAACAGGACACAGACGTACAGAGGTGGGAGTGCTAGACGAATCGACCTGCTCCAACTGCTCTGAGATGGAAATTGTTTTATTACCTCAAATGCTCCACACCCCTGAACGAAAATATTGATTTTAACTTTCCGTTTATACAGGTCAGGAAGTCTCATTCAGGAGAAACCTGAGACCTGATTTGGATGCAGTTCACTAAGGTTTTCTAAAATAACACTGGATGATTGTCTTTGCCTTGAAGGGGCTAATTTTGGTGGGTCTGGTTTGATACAAGAGAAGAAATTTATTCAATGATTAACTTTTGCTAATTTATAGGGGAGCTTGGGTTGTAGTTGGGTAATTGTTTGCAAAACCTGGGTTGAATACCGGTAGTGGGAAGTTTAAAACTACACCATATTTTTAGTTCTGTAACTAATACTCAATCTGAGTGTTAGTGGATTGCAGACGGTAATGCTTCAGATTTGAAACAATGCCGTTTCAAAAAGGGGGGAGGTGTGTAGGCAGCTCTGAGCAGGAAGCAGTTCATAGATCATTACAAATGAATAAATCAGAAACCTACATAACACGTTGCACTTGTATATATGTATATCAGGTTAACAGAAGTATTTTTTTCTCTTTGTTGTAATGTGTACAGATTCCAGAAAGGGGGACGCCCCTAGCCTGAGGTGGATTTGAGCAAATGTTAAAGGGAAATGGGGTGGTTTGATAATTTTAAACACAACTGACTTGACTGGACTGGACTGGACTTATAGTTCAATTGTTCTTCCTTGCTATTCTTCCCTTCTCTAGCACAGACAGGTACCTGGATGGAGGATGGAAGATGAAATATTTTTTCTCTCACAATGTTGTATGTCAGTTGGTTAAGCCTTTAAGTTATATTGTATTTTGATTGATGCTGTTGGCGCAAGCGATTTAATTCCACAGGAAGAGGGGCCGGCGTGGATGATTATTATTGTTATTGTTGTATTGTGTATGTTTAATTTTAATTGTAGGTAGACCGGTTGACGACGAAGGCTTGTAAGGGTGACAGATGGGATGAGAGCACACAGGTATACCTGGAGAAGTCCAGTATGTAACACAATTCAGCTTCAAGTGAACAGATGCATGTAAGAATAGCATTTTATTTTAGTTTTACTAATTCTGTTTTAGGATAACATTACAGTTTAATAATACACCTATCAGTAGCAATAGTAACCATCAGGGTGTCCAATAATTCAGAAATAGGTTTCATTCACTACAGAAGTAACCACAGTCAGTTTTTCCAGGCCCAGGTCATGGATCCCACAGATAGAATAATCAAAAGGCCATGCAGGGTGTTTAACAATTCGCGAGCTTTCGTGTCCAGCTTTTCTCATCAGGAGGGAGGAACTCTGACCGAGGAGACAAACTCACATCAGACTGAGTCCTGCTGAAAAAAGGGACAGGACAAGACCCCACCAGGTGGTGGACAGAACATCATATGTCATCGGTCCCCAGAAGGAGAGTGGCACCTGTACGACCCCACCAGGGCATCCCTGCAGAGGAGAGGAATCGATCGCTGGTCCACATGGAGGATGATCTGAAGACAGCTCCCCACTACACCTGGAGGAGGTGACAGGACCTTCGTGGGAGCTCATTCTTTGCCCCTTTGTTCTGGTTGGAAAAGGCAGTAGCAAACATCGGAGAAGAAGTCTCCGCTCTGCCTGAAGTCGGTCGGGTGGATCGGGTAAGGACGGAAGATTACCAGCCCTGACCGTGAAGAACAGAAGACGCGTCAAACTGATTTTAGTTTTGTCCCAATACACACACGTCATTTAGAATGTTTAATCAAACTGATACAGTTCTGAGGACTTTACATGAAGATAACTCCGCGGGCCGAATCCCGCCGAGCACCAAAGGACCCTTGTGGACGAACAAGGGCTCCCACCTCAAGCTCAAGAACCGAAGAGTCACTCAGCACCAACGGGTAGCTGAGGCAGCGGTCTGTTAGGCCACGACCAAACCTAACAGAACCAGGACAGCACACTCACTGGCGTCAAAACCAGGTGAGGCAGCGTCCCCATTGCCCCTCTTCAACCGGACGGAAACCAGGATATCAAGAACTAGCCTAGAGGAAAAGAAGCACCAGAGCTTAAGAGCTGGGTGCCACCGCGGGTGCAACAAGTATCGGAGTCTGAAAGGCTTGATACCCACGAGGAATCTACGCCACTCACGTTCACCACCCACTGATAGAGCTCAGGCTCACAGTGAGGGCGGCGGGGTACCTAGACCCTCCAACTGATCAGGCAGGCAGAACAGATAGACGTTTGATACCCAACAGACAAACAACCATCATGAACTCTATGCGGTACCAGTGGAAACTTTTTGCATTCTTTGCATACATTTCCGTTTTAGTTGTTAGTTTTATTTTCCTCTTACAACACTTTCGTTTTAAGATAAAATGAAAATTCGTTTTACAGTTAGAGAACATCAATCCATTCTTGAGATTGACACATCCTGCACCGATGACATCTTTGTAATTGACTTTGACAGAGGCGGACACTCCCTGATGACTGAAACTTCACCCATTCCATCTAGACTAGAATTCCTAGATTTAGTAGTCTTAGTCGTCCAAAGTTGTGTTCTTAGGCTTAGACCAGAAGACCATGAGTACACTGGACAACATTTCCAGAACTAAAAGACATTTTTTAATCTTTCATATTTTGGTTTTATGCTTTAAATAAAAATTTTATGTTTTCTTCTTTTTATATTTTATGTTAATACTTTTTGACTAAAACAGTATGCCCTCCTTTATGTTCTTTGTATATTTTCATGTTTTGAATTAAATTGAAGTTTCTTACCTGTACGCATAAGCTTTTAAACAGGGTCTGTAACCCAAAAAAAAACAGCTCTTGCAACTTCCATTTGAAGTTTATGATGGTCCTGTGCCAAACCACAAGTGATGCACTGAACTTGATGTTTATCCCTTTCAAAGTCTATACTTATATATATATATTTTATTCACTTTGTTTTCTTATTTTGTTGTTCCTTTGGAACAAAAGGGGGGAAAATTGTGAAAAAATTAATAAACTAACATGTATTGTTTAAATATTATTTAATCCATGCTCATTTCTACAGACTTTCAAAGTTGGTGTGTGTATGTGAACTCTGGTAAACTCTTG
>NW_023620743.1:0-6288 GCF_014905685.2 Nematolebias whitei
AAATTTCAATTCAATTCAGTTTATTTATATATCGCCAAATCACAACAAAGTTGTCTCAGGTCACTTTACAGGAGGATTCACATACATTGAGAAGCCAATTAGTAAAGTTCTCTATCTAAGGAGGATGTTGAGGGAAAGTTGGAATTTTTGAGCGGGGACGGGGGGCATTCATCATGAGGGAAGAGGCAATGTAAGTGCTGCCTTTGGCTTTTTAGCTAGAGAGCCTGTATTTTGTGCCGCTAGCTTAGTGATATGTCAGTGCCGGGTGGGGGTGGAAGGGGCAAGTTCAGTTTGGTAGGTGGGGTGCTCAGTTCTATTGACGGGGTGGGACACCCCGCCTGTATAATGGTGGGGAAACACTGGAGTTATCTTTCGACAACTTGTGGTTGGATGTGAGTAGATGAGTATTACTGGCATGTAAACATGAATCTATTACAGTTTGAACGTCTTAATTGTTGACTTATTGTGGTTCTTCGAAATATTGATACTCTGCACCGTTATACTGTGATAGCAAATGTTTGATATGTTGTTTTCCTCGTTCTCCAACCAAATAGAGGTTGGCAAAGTGCATTAATAGTCCGGGCAAGCTGAGTATCAAGTTTAGCATCTTTCAGGCCAGAATGGGCTGAGTCTATTTGCTGGTGCAGTAATTAAAATGACCTTTGTCAGCACAGAAATGTCAAAGTTCATGCTCAATAATCCAGGTAGAAAATCCAACAAAGTTCAATCAGGTCATCTGGACGGTTTCTTTTTTTTGTTGAGACGTTTCGTCCTTCATCCAAAGGACTTCGTCAGTACGAGTAGCCACAACAAACTCAGTCCCACAAGCAGCAAATCCTCATAGTGGACCAACCAGTTTGCTGGTGATAAGATGGTTTCTGGGACCCTCCCTTTCCCCGTCGACTCCTCTGAGGCAGCTATAGCCAATGCACAGAAACGGTTTCTTTCTGGTTGCAGTTTTCTAATTCTAGCATGTGATTCATATTCTTTCTCTTTTTTTTTTTTCTCTCAGAGTCATGTTAAGATTGTTTCCCAGTGTCGGTTCTGTTTAGGTAAGCTGTCAGAACCTCAGTACCGCAGAACCGCTGCACACTCAGCTGAAATCAAGACATCTTGGCCGCTGCCGGCTCGTCAGAACCGGAGCAATGTTTGGAATAAAGCTGGATTGTTTCTCTGGTGTCTTTTGAAGTGGGCAACCGCGGCGCACTGACGCAGGCGCTGGCATTTGAAGACCCGAGGTGCATCTCTCGGTCCCTTTCTGCTCTGTCTCTGAGGCCTTTCGCGCCGCAGGTGCCTAATGGGAGCTGGCAGAGCCGTGCTTTAGCAGGTGATTAAGTCTTGACCATGTGAGGACTCTAATCTCACAACCGGCACACTGACCTGCATACACGCCTCCTCAAATGCTCTCCTTCTTACTTAAGACGTCATAAAAGGGTCATGAGCTATTTTACTTTCCAACAAACAACTTAGATCGTACTCTCAAAGTATGTATTGGGCATGACCCCCAGCTACACGTATACCACATTATATCACAATATCTAAAACTGAAGTAATCATTTTAGTGTTTGATACCAAACGGACACAACCTCCTGTAGGGACAGAACTTCCCATGTCAAACAAACGCCTATAACACAAGAAAGATGAACATTTCTCACAAAACTCATCACGTTGGTACGTAAATCTGCGATCCAGACACGACCAAAGCAGCCGGTATAACAGAAATGCGCATGTCCTAATTGAGACGACAAGTATTTATCTGGTGCTAAAAACCCGCCCCGTGACCTCGGCGCTACGGCTCGGTCTAGCTAATCATTCATCCACGCCGTTTGCCCTTGTAGCAGAGTTTCCCCAAACGAGCCCCGACAGCCAGTGTCACATTTCATTCCTCACGGATGATGCTCCTGGACAGAGAGGACACTCACACGGGGCATTCTCTCTCACTTACTGGCATCTGTAAAAACTAATAAATGTTCATGAAAAGAAGGGCACAGAGGTGGTAAAATATTCGCGTGTTTTTCATATTTCTCTGGTTTGATACCTTCTGAAACTGGTCTGAATTTGTTTCACAGTTTAGTCATTTTAAATGAGATATGTCAAACTATTTTTAAAAAAAAAAAGGTAAATGGTTTGAATTTAGCAGCTATTGATGTTTTTTGTACAAAGCTTTGATGGAAGAACCTCATATCAACTGTAAAGCATAGTAGAGAAACTATCATGATTTGGGGTTATGTTTCCCCTAACAATGTTTTTGTTTTGGAATCAGTTTTAAATTATTATTTTTTTGTTTATAGCAGGGGTTCTCAAATGTTTTGGGTTCAGGGACCCCGTCATAACCCCCATGTTTATTAAATACTTTTCTTCAATTTGTCTCTTTAATGCAATGGAAATATTTGTGTAACATAAATACTTAAGACCTGTTCTTTATTTGTGTTAATACCATTTTTATACTTTTAAACATGGGGTATTTTTCATTCAAGACACATTTAATTACCGTACTTTTCGCTGTATAAGTCACATCTTTTTGCATAAATTAGCATGCCCTGTGACTTATTATTGTTTTTCTCCGTATTTATGATTCAATTTTTGGCTGAGATCTGACGATTTAATTTATTCTGACATGGAAAATATCGAGCAGTACCATTTTCAGCCGCTAGAGGGCCCTCGACGAATATGGCAAGCCAAGTGACTCATTAATAGGTAAAAGTGACTATTAATGAGACACTTGGCTTGCCATAGTAAGCCACCTTCGTCTCGCTCCGGAACTCCTGGAGCAAACATCAAATCAGCTCCATTTTGCTGCCCAGGAGAAATAAATGCAGCTGATTTGACCATTAAAGTGCATTTATTAAGGAAAAGTTGAACTGAGACACACCTTTACTCTAATTTCGAGCAAACAAATAATTGTTTTTAGGGGGTTATCTTGTTAAATTTTGAAGAAATTCATAGCGAGTCCTCCCTCTGCGGGTTCCCGCAGCCGTGAATCGGCTTTTGAAATGCAGCTGATTTGAACGTCAAAGTGCATTAAAAAAGTTAAACTGAGACACACCTTTACTATAATTTTGTGCAAACAAATAATTGTTTTTAAGTGTTAATCTTGTTAAATTCTTGTTAAAGTCCTGCCGTGCACGCTCCCGCGGCCGCCATTTGGCAGCCAATCGATTTTTGGCACAACACCGGCCCACGTTTCCAGGTGGCCAGTGGTGACGCATAATAGATGCGACTTATAAAGTGAAGCGACGCATTTATGTTTTTTCCCATTATTCCCATTATTAGTCGTATTTGGACTGATGTGACTTATATGGTGGTGCGACGTGTACGGTGGAAAGTACGGTAACAAAATTTTTAATTTCAACTTCCAAAAATTACAGTTTTTGAGAAATTTAACAGCATCAAAAACCACTTTAAAACTTTACCTACTCACTTAATGAACATAAATGTGTTGCCACTTCTTCAAATTATTACAGAAAACTGGACAGAGTCATAACAGCAATAGTCACACCAAGTAACGGGGATTAATTTGTAAACCGATTGATGCCGGAACGTAAATAGTGGGCGGGCCGGCAATTTTGGGGTGGTGCAGGGGGATGTACTTTCCTGCATTTTGGTGTATTTTAACTGGTTGTTAAACATATATGTGCTTGTTAAAAGAATAAAAAATAAATAAATATATATATGTTTGCGGACCCCCAATCACTTGCTTGCGGAACCCCGGGGGTCTGGGGACCTCAGTTTGAGAACTGCTGGTTTATAGGGGCTCTTTTTAATGGTCTGTTAACATAAAATGAATGAAAAAGTCTAAATGCAGTAAATCCTATAGGCTGTAAAGATTTTGACAAAGCTCCAATTCATGAGTTGTATGAGCTTGGATTTGTTTCCTAACGCTTATTCCCCGATCACATTCTTCTTTTTAGTTTCCATGAAGCTTGAAAGCTGGAGATGCCTCCTGGGAAAACATAAAATCCCACTCCCCAACAAGCTGTTCTCCTGGCCGTCAAAACCTGAACTATTTTAAGACTTCGAGCTGCACACACGAGGTTGAATTTTTTTATTTTTTTTTACGTTTTATTTATTTATCGTTCTTTTCCGACTGACCGAGACCAACTGCAATAAGAAAACCACAAATGAGCCTTAACGTCCTCCTGAGTTGGCCGTGAAGCGCCTGCCTGCAGCAGCTCAGCGACGCAGCGCTGGGACTTTATGGCTTCCAGATGTAAAAGCTAAACAGTTAGGTTGTTGTCGTCCTCGTCCTTTTTGTAAACACTGCACCGGCAGCGGTTTTACTCCACTCCATAAAGCAACGTGTTCTGGGGGCCTGAATGAGGCTCATTGTTGACTGGGGAAGAGGGGGTCCACGTATTGTTAGAACATACAGACTCTATCAAGTTTCTTCGTTCTTTTGTGAACAGCGTTGGTTGAAGTCGATCCATTAAGGAGAGAAGGACATCAATCTCCCGGGATTTGTAGTAGATTCCTTCTCAGGGCTTGAATCTTTAGCATGTCCAACCAGCATTAATGTGCATGTTTGAAAGCATCTGTGCTTTGAATGAACCCCCCCCCCCCCCCCCCCGCCTTTTCCTCAATTCATGGGAATGTCACACTGCTCCGAGAAGCCGGTGTGAAACGTAGAAACAGATGCATGAATTCACGGCTGGGACATTCTCTTCTCTGTGTGTCTGTTTTTGAGGGGAGCTCAGTCTGGAGGACATGTTGGATAGAATCCAGGAAGAGTTTTAATTTTGACCCCCCAGAATTCAACGTCCTCTCTGAACCTTAGATGACGCAAACAGGATGTGTGCTTCTTCACATTAGATATTAGCCATCCAGTTTTGGTCACTTTAAAAAAAATATATCTGCAGTCTGCCATGACTGCAGATAATTTATGAAGTAGGAAAATGAAGCTGCTGCTACCAGCAGCTCCCTGTAGCTCCCATAAACCATCACCCCCACTCCCCGTGCCGTGCTCCCTGGACTTTTGTAGCTAAAATTAACATTTTATTAAATACTAATTATTTTGGAGTAAAATCATTAGCAGATTAGACTGTTTCTGCTGTTTTAGTTCTTGAAATTAAACAATATTAATATGAAAAGATGTTTATTTGCATACCCAGGATGATCACAAAAGTGTGTCTCTGTTTAACTTTTTTCCCACTAAACATACAATGTCATTTCTCAAAACAACTTAATGAGATGAAGAAAGGTGTCACTTTCAAGTTCAAGTTTCTTAGTCATTCGCATCATGTGGTACATGAGGTGGAACGAAATTGTGTACACAGGGTCCCAGTTACGCCCAAAAATAGCAAAATATGAAGTATAAAAAGAAACAGTATATAAGGAGCTAAGATATATGCTAAACGAACACTAAACGGTACGGTAAAAGTTCTAAAATATACGCTAAACACTAATAATGTATAATAACACGGTATGTTAAACAGCAGCCCGTACATGGGTCTGTGTTGTGGGTATGAATGAATATAGCAGCGTGAAATAATCAGCAGCACAGATAAGTCACATATCACCAATTAAAATGGCATTACAGTGATTTTTCTTTTTTATCCTTACAGTGATTATCCTGGTTAGGGATTCATGAGTCTAACAGCTTCAGGGTAGAAGTTGTTCCTCAGTCTAGTGGTTCTACACTTAATGCTCCGCAACCTTTGTGGCAAAAGTGTTTGTAGTTTATCATAAAAATCTGCAGATTTCATTTCTGCACAGAATTGAAACAACATAAACTAGAAAAATATGCATTTCCTATGAAAATGCATTGTGAATGCTTATTGCTGAATGATTTTGCTAAAAGCAGCCATAGAAGCTAAAAATAAAGCTGTAAATTTTCAATTGTTGAACTGTCTCTGCGTATTTAATTTGAGCAGTTGAAAATGTAGCCAAAAGCAGTTGAATGGTTTTCTGAAATGCTAGCAAAAAGCTGGAAAATATTAACTAAGAGCCAAAAGTAGTGAAATGCTAACAAAAAAGCACCAAAAAGCTAGCTAAGAGTGAGGCAGAAAATGTTAGCTTAAAGTGAAAATAGCAAAATACTAACAAAAAGCAGGAAAATGCAAGCTTAGAGCTAGAAGTAGCAAAACACTAGTAAAAAAAGCAAGAAAAAGCAAATTCAGAGTCAAAAGTGGTTACATTCTAGCCAAAAAAAAAAAAAATCAGAAAATAATGGCTTAAAGTCAGAATTAAGTGAAACAGTAGCAAATAAGCTGGTTAATGCTGGCTAAGACCCACAAGACCACAGTCCTCAGACGGCTGAGGCGAGCTGGTCTGGGAAGCTCAGTCCTCACC
>NW_023620744.1:0-6288 GCF_014905685.2 Nematolebias whitei
CGTCGGTATAGAATCCTTCCTTTGACTCTTTCAGCGTCTCCGTTGAGAGCAGCTAAAATACTTCGAGAGTCGTGCGAGGTTATCCAAACAGAAGTTATAATTCCCAAAATCGTCTCTGCATTCTGGATTGCAAGAATTCTGACCCTTTCAGAATTCTACTCCTTTAAGCTCTATTCATCTCGTCGCGTCTCTCATTGACAGAGAGTCGACACAGACATCAGACCCTTGTTGACACTTCTCCATGAGCTGCATCCGAGCATTCTGCAACAACAACTCTCAACACTCCTTGGAACTCTCTGGAACTCTCTGGAGAACCGGGAAGTTGCCACATTTAAATGGGTTGACTTCCGGGTCATTTTAGAGCTCTATGATTGGTCGATGGACCAGATCAGAGGTGTGGTTTGTGATGTAAGGTGTTATCAAAGTCAAGGGCAGAGATTAAGTGTGTTTAAAACAGACAGAAAGATTATTGGAGAAAACCAGACTTCGTGGAGTCTCTACTCCTATTATCTGCTGTAAAAGTTAAACATGACATTTCTTTTTCAGTAAACTTTTAGTTGACCGAAACTCGACCTTTAACATACTTACAAATTTGCTCATTGAAGACAGAAAAATCAAGAAATGCATATTACCCTGATTATTTCTTTGAATGAGGAATAAAAATCATTACCTACTGTTTATGTAACTAAAATGAGTAGTTCTCTTCAACCTGTAAACATTGAGTGAACTAACACAATTTGATTATCAAACATTTGTAAAATAGTAATGATCATAGAGAATTGTCTTTTCTACTTGATTAATTCAAGAAAGAAAGTCTCCAGATGGCTCAAACTGTATTTCTGGATGCAGATCAATGAAATAACAGTTTCTGTCCATCTGATCAGATTTGACTTGAGATCAGGTTCACTACAGGACAGATTACATTTCATTTCATCACAGCTCTCAGATGCTGCAGTGATGACAACAACAAGGAAGACAGCTTCTTTACTTTCATGGACATGATTCATGTCTTTTCTCTTATTTGGACACTTTCAGACACTTGATGTTGATTTATTTTCTCACACTTCACCTGCTTCTCTTTACTGCTGCCAGAAAGGAGAATGATGAAGTGATGTTATTTAGAAGAAAATGTCTCGCTCACTTTTCTTCATGTCACTGCCACAAGTGACAGCAGCTCTCTGCATGTGCTGCATCACTTGATTTATGTGACAGGATGAAAGGAGAGGTGTTTGTGAACTCTTCAAATTGAGCTCTCGTCCAGTGCTCCCTCAGCAGGAGCTCTAAGCCTTCCTTCTTCTGTTCTCCTCCATCCTGTTGGAAGCTGCACACTATTGACTTCAGCTCACATGTTCTCTTTGATTCAGACTCTGCAGGTTGTCAGAGATCAGCTGTGCCTCTCTGCTCTCAGCTCTTCAATCCAACCCCTCCCATCTGACACAACTGGATCGCACTCAGAACCGTCTGACTCTGGAGTGAAGGAGCTCCCTGGTTTTCTACAAACTCCACTCTATAGACAGAAGACTGTGAAGTCAGACACCATGTTTTAGTTTGTGCTCAGCTTCTCATGTGTTCACACTAACCTACACACATGACAATATTATGCTGACACACACACACAACCTTCATGGTGAACTTTGTTGTCTTCAGTCAAAATACACTTGAGTTCTTTTCACAGCAACAAATATCTGATCAATGACTGTTCGTTCAACCAGTTTATAAGACTCTAATGGTTGGACTGGAAATCAAAGTCAAAGGTGACGTGACAGGAACAAGTTCTGGATCTGCCTGTTGTAGTAAAGAACATGTGTCAATAAGAAACTAAACATTTCACTAGATTTGTGCAGCTCATGATCCCAAACATTTATAAAATGATCATTACAGTTTGATTTGTAAAAGCTTTCCTAAAGGAACAAATCTACAACCACTGGTTGATGCTTGAACACTTTTATAAGCTCTAGAATGATTCTCAGTCATAAATAGACGTCACATTCAAAGCTCTGGATCAGCTGCTTCAGTGGCTTCAATCCCCGGGTTGGACCGGGGCTCTTTCTCTCTGCACTTTGTATGTTCTCCTCGTGTTTGCGTGGCTTTTCCCCGGGTACTCCGGTTTCCTCCCACAGTGTAAAAACATGCATGTTAGGCTGCCTTCAGGCCCAGGAGGACCATGCAGAGAGATCTGTGCTCTCAACGGGGTTTGCCTGCTTAAATAAAGCTTCATGAATAAATCAATAGTTTGATCACATTTCAGTCAGTTTGACATGAAGACACATTACATCATGTTTTATTTCTGCTTGTGGGCTTCTGTGTCTGAGAGTCTTTCTAATGGAAACAGGATCAATTCTCTTCAAGTTCCTGTCACATCCAGTTTTCATGATCAACACAAAAGCGTTCATGGAAAGAGAACATTACTGATGTATGGCAGAATAAATTCACGCAGCTCACATGAACAGTTGTGGAGATATTTGCATGTGCAGTAACGGAGAGATGACAACGCCTGCATGGAAACACATCATTGCTACAACAGCTAACACACACAGGAGCACACAATCTGATGTTTCTTCACATTATTCACAGTCACTATTAAAGAAAGATGAAGAAGAGTCACATCTTGTAGAAACAAAGATTTTTAAACACTTCTTCCTCTTTGTTGTCACTTCCTGTTTCACTCCGGCCATGCCATGTAACTCATTCATGGATATTATGCAGAATTTATTCAATATGAACATGTTCTTCCTCTTTTTGTGTTCGTGCACGTCACAGGCATTTGAAGGTCCAGTTTCTTAGGTCCACGTGTAGAATCCAGTCCAACAGTGGTGCTGCTGGGAGGTGGACTGGTCTCCAGTTTGAGTTAAATTCAGAGTTTGAGCTCAAAGCTCACACAGAAGAACTGTATTCTAGTCAGAGGGTTTCTAACATTCAGAGCCTCGTGTGTGTAAAGTGTTGCCTTAGTAGCAGAAAGCCTCTGATCCTGCTCCAGTGGGCCGTCCAGAACAAACACAAGTGGACGGAGACACGTCCAACACTGTGGACAGAGTGGACGTCAGAAACTGTGTGGAGGTTTGAAAGCAGAGCTGTTGTGTTGCTCTGAATCAAAAGCTTCAGCTCCAGCTGCTCTGTTCAAATGGAAACACTAAATGCTTCATTTCATCATTTCTCTGTCCACTTCTTCATGTTCAGCCTGTTCTCTGCTTCACTCTTGTTGCTCTATTTGCAGCCTCTTCAGTGGATTCTTGCTGCTGTCATGTGATCACTCTGCAGGGATCAATCACCTCCAGGATCATTGCTTCAACAAGTCAGTAGAGATGATAGAAAAAGCAGCAGATGTTCAGTGGAAACGTTCCACCTGCTGTCAGAATGTGTTTTCTATTAGAACCTTGAAGTGGACTGCATTAGAGCAGACAGGAGAAAGAAAACATGGCTCCTGTTTCTGCACATGTTCAGCACACAAACATCTGGCTGCACACTCCCAAACCTTGGTTCTGGTGAGTTCTGGTCACAGAACCTGCTCCGTATCTCAGCTCCAAACATTCCACTAACACCCCTCACAACACCAAGAAGAGGTCAGAGGTCAGGGAGGAAGACGTCCAGGAAGATGTTCCTTTGAACTCCTCAACATCTGGCTCACAAGAAGCCCACATGGTTCCAGCAGACGTCTGGGAGAAGTTGGGACTGTGAGCAGTTCAAGTGGAACAAGAGTTGGTGCTGAAGTCCAGCAGCTTTTGGAGCAACTCAGCTGTTTTCTATCAGAACCCTTCCTTCCTTCCTGCTGCTGTGTCTGATTGTTTATCACACCATGCCTTTGATCTCTTCTTTTAATAGATTCTCACTAGATCTGGATGGATTTCACTCCTTTGATCACTTTGATCCATTTGATTCTGATCTAAAATATATAAAATATTATTATTATAAGGAAAATATATTGGGTCTAACTGATGATCTAAACTGACCTGAAGTCAGTCAATAATTAATGACTTCCAATGATTTCAAGACTTTTTAGCTGCTTGAATAATTATGACTTCAACTAGTTGATGAATTAGAAACTAACTTTAGAACATTTGAACTCTACTAGCTGCAGCTGATTGCAGTGATCAGTGTCTAATCTGTACTAAAACTTCAAAAGTACATTTTCAGAATTCATGCAAAGACAGCAGATAATAGAGAAACAGTTTTTCATAAGATTTATTGTAATCAAAAGTAAAATAAAATAAAGAAATACAGCAAAATAAAACAAAAGCTTTTACATCATCAAGTATGAAATTTGATAATAATCTTTCAACATTGATTTACAGTGGTATTAAACCAAACAGCTTGTTGTAAAATGATTGAAACATGATTGAATTATCACAGAAATATTTTGAACAGTAGAACTTTTGGATGAATTTGTCATTTTAGGAGATGAACTAAATGAGGATGATGCTCATGTAAAACTTGTCAAATCTTCTCTGACAAAACCAAACATCTTATTCTGCTGTTGACTCTTGTTTGGTGTCGTTTATTGGATTCAACAAATAAGTCTTAAGAAACAAAACATATTGACAACTTCATTTACTCATCGAACAAAGTGGAGCCTCAGCAGCATGTGGAAGAACCATACACAGCCACAACAGCCTGGCACCTCTTCATGCTGCTCACCAGCTTGGTCACACACTGCTGTGGGATGGCATCTCATTCTCTACCAACATTTGTTGCAAGTCAGTCAATGTGATTGTTAATAAAACAACTCCTTGTCAACAACATTCTGCTGTGAAAGAACGCTACATGAGCTACTAATAAATCCACACATTTGCACGACACCACTAGTTTAGTTTGTCACAGTTTTTATGCAGGAACATGTTCAGTTTAGAAAACAGAGACAAACTAAACAACAATGTTGTGTAAAAGTGTAGATGTTTAATATTAGCTAATATAGCATTTTATCAGATTGGTATGTCATTATTGAGAAAGAGGTTGTTGTTATTTTAAAGCCTGCAAAACAATAAAAATGTATTTTTTTGGATAACTGTTTCATTGAACAAAAATTAAATCTGCTTTCATTTTTATTATTATACCAACTAATAAAATGTGACATAACTATTGTCACTACTGAAAAACGTAACATTTTAATTACACTAACATATGAAAAAAATTAATGAAGACATCAGACTATTGTCAGAAAATAAAGTGTATCAGGGTGACAACACTTTGATTATGATTTCCAACAGTTATTTGTCTGCAACAGCACAGTTACCCTTTCAATTTGTATCATTCAGATAAAAGCTGCAACTACTGACGAGGTCTGTGGTGGATTTTGAGTCGTGCTTTTTTTCCATTCTAATGCAAAAGAACAAAGATAAATCAGGGATATGTACACACATAAACTAAGTAACAACCACTGGTCAGTGTTTCCCCTAAATAACTTGCCATAGTGGGGCTCTCATCTCGCCGCATGTTGTTTGTACGGACAGTTTTCGAGTTGGGGGGGGGGGGGGGGGGGTCGGTAGACGGGGCCCTTGGTTCTGTTGATGGGGCGCCCTGCTTGTATAATGGTAGGGGAAACACTGCTGGTTAAGATAAAGTTAACTTTTACTTGGAAGGTTAATTTTAGAGAAGCACCGATCCGACACCAATATCAGTATCGGGACAGATATTGGGGAAAAAAAACTTCTGGATTGGGTACCGGTGACAATGTGACCGATCCATGACTCAGCAGATCTATTCACTCTAGTTCTATGCTTTGTGCTCTGGGTGACGTCACGCTCTAGTGTACTGACTGAACAAATTAAAGTTGTGTTGTTTTTACATGTTTGACCAAGCTTGTGAAGATCTTGGTGTGTTTAAGTGTGCTGCTCTGGTGCACAGTTTTCAATAGATATGTAATTCAGTACATTCATGTCTGTGTTTAAAAAAACAAATGTTTTAAGTTAATTCAGAACTGGGTTTCTGTATCAGATCGGCAGCGGTTCGGTATCTACAAATACCAAAACACAGGTATCGGTATCGGAAGTGGGAAAAAAGTGGATCGGTGCATCACTAGTTAATGTGGTATACAGGGAATAGGTTCAAATACAATAAAAATTAAAGATGTCAGAAAAACATATTCTCAAACAATCAGGTGTAGATTTCATCAAATCTAAAAACACAAAGCTTTGGAGGAACAGTCAGAATACAGAAAGTCAACACATTACAAGTACACAAAACTCCCAATGCTTGCTCTGCCTTGGTTCTGATCCTAGTCTTGTCCTAGTGTTTACAGAACCAAACTCAGACAGATACTATAAAGAACAGTCTCACAAAAGAAAACATCCTCAA
>NW_023620745.1:0-4417 GCF_014905685.2 Nematolebias whitei
AGGAAGTCTTACATTTCACTGATCACATCAACTCTATGGATAAATACATATTAGCTTATATGGGCCAAATGTGGACGATGCCGCTTTTTTTCATGATCTCTTCTCTACTCTATCAAATCACATGGATTGCTCGCTGGTACTGGGAGGTGATCTTAACTTTGGTCTAGATAACAAAATAGACAGGCTGAATGCAGTAGGAGCTCAACGCAGTTGGCAATCCATAAATGTAGTTAAACAGTACATGAGTGATTATGGACTCTGCGATGCATGGCGGTCTCTTCACCCTAATAGTAAAGAGTATTCTTTCTTTTCACATGTGCATCACTCTTACTCTCGTCTGGATTATTTTATAATCAGCAACTCATTGCTGACCAACATTTCAGACACTAAGATACACCCTATTGCTGTCAGCGATCATGCACCAGTTACTTTAAATTTAGATAATAAGAAAGAAATCCCAAAAAGTATAAACTGGAGATTAAATACCTCACTGCTTATGGATGAAGAATTTATACAATACTTTCAAAATGAATGGACATCGTATTTAGAGTTTAATGACTTGCCAGGTACATCAGCGTGTACACTCTGGGAGGCTGGGAAAACAGTTATGAGAGGGAAAATAATATCCTACGCAACAAACAAAAAGAAAAAAGAAAATAAACGTATTGAGGAATTAGAGAAATCTATCAAATTATTAGAAAGTTTACAAGGAGAGGAAACACAGAAAAAACTACGCAAGATAAAATTAGAACTAAATGAATGTATTGACAAAAAAAACAAATTCTTAGTACAAAGACTTCGCTTGGAACATTTTGAACACAGTAATAAATCCGGTAGCTTTTTAGCTAATCAACTCAAATTAAATAAAGAAAAAACGTCTATATATGGTATTAAAGACACAAATGGTAACATAACTTATGACGAGGAAAAAGTAAATAGTGTTTTTAGAGATTTCTATAAAACTTTATATACTCCACAAATAAATCCAACAGATGAAGATATTAATCAATTCTTGGAGAGAGTAATACTTCCAAAACTAGACAGTAGTCAATCTTTAGAACTAGACTCACCATTAACATCAGATGAGCTCCGTGAAGCCATTAAAAACATGCCTAATAAGAAATCTCCAGGTCCAGATGGATATCCAGCAGAATTTTATAAAGAGTTCTGGAACATCCTGGAACCAATATTTCACAGAATGCTACATGAGTCTGAAGAAAATGGCAGATTTCCAACACATATGAATTCAGCCAACATTAGTCTACTATTAAAACCAGGCAAAGACCCAGTACTACCTACCAGTTATCGCCCCATCTCTCTTATTAATGTAGATGTTAAAATAATTAGTAAAGTCCTCTCTAAAAGATTAGAGAAAATAATTCCTCTCATTATTCATCCTGACCAAACTGGATTCATAAAAGGAAGACACTCGACCACAAACACACGCAGATTATATAATTTAATAGAGTATTCATATAGTAAAAATATTGAAACAGCTATTTTGTCTTTGGACGCAGAAAAAGCATTTGATAGGGTAAACTGGAAATTTTTATTTTCTACATTGAGTAAATTTGGTTTTGGGGACCATTTCATTAATTGGTTAAAAATATTATATAACTCACCAAGAGCATGTGTCAGGACAAATAATCAAATATCTTCAAGCTTCTGTTTACAGAGGGGGACCAGGCAGGGATGTCCACTTTCACCTGCGCTATTTGCTATTTTTATTGAACCTTTAGCAGCAGCAATAAGACAAACTGCTGATATTAAAGGTATACTGTGTAGAAATATAGAACATAAAATTAGTCTTTATGCTGACGATGTTTTACTTTTCCTTCAGAACACAGAAAATTCAATATCTAATGTTATCGAATTAATAAACTCATTCTCAAAAGTTTCTGATTATTCTATAAATTGGTCAAAATCCACAGCTCTTCCAATAAACTGCGTGTTTAATACTTCTCTCAATGAACGACTACAATCAGGTAACATTACATACTTGGGCATTAATATTTCTCCTAGATTGGAAGACTTAATAAAATTGAATCATATACCAATTTTAAAGAACATTGAAGATGATCTTACTAGATGGAAATCTCTGCCCATATCACTTATGGGAAGAGTTGCCTCAGTAAAAATGATGGTCCTGCCGAAAATAAACTATTTATTCTCAATGATTCCAAATAAACCTTCAACTGAATGGTTTAAGTCACTGGACTCTTTGATATCTAAATTCCTTTGGAAAAACAAAACTCCACGTATTAGCTTAAAAGCATTACAGAAATCTAAAGATACCGGAGGATTAGAACTTCCCAACTTCTATCACTACTATTTAGCCAATAGGTTACAATATATCTCAAAGTGGTTAAATCCAAATACATTAGATGAAACTTGGATAGACATAGAACAAACTTTATGCAATAATATTAAGATTTCAGATCTACCGTTTATTAGCACAAATATAAAAAGACATGTTTGCTTTAAAAGCATCAGTATTAGCTCTTCTCTGACAGCATGGTGGGAGTATTTGAAAATGACAAAATCTTCACTACTCCCCTGTAGACATACACCCATCTGGAACAATCCTGACATCCTACAAGAAAATAATATGTTAAATTTCCCAGGTTGGAGAGTCAAGGGAATTGAACGTCTGGAACACATATATGAAGGTGTAGACTTTATTCCATTTAATAATTTAATAATACAATTTGACATTGAAAATAAATACTTCTTACAATATCAACAAATTAAGTCTATCATAAAAAAGAAATTTAAGCTTAATAAAACTTTGTTAGAAACACCAATATATGTGTTAGAGTTCCTTAATCTTAAATCCCCCAAATTATTATCTAAAATATACAAGAAATTGTCTAGAATCAATGACTCCATAATGTTACCTGTTGCAAAATGGGAGTCAGATTTATCAATCAATTTTGACCAAAACACCTGGTCTCAAATATGTTTAAGAACATTTAAAATGACTAGAATCTCCAACTTACAATTAATACAGTATAAAGTTCTTTATAGAGTACATTATACAGGTCAGCGAATGTTTATGATGGGATTTACATCATCTAACAACTGCTCACAGTGCACAGGCAATATTCCTGATGATTATATCCATGCACTCTGGTTCTGCCCACCCGTTCAGAGGTTCTGGGTCCAGGTTTGTGAAGATTTGTCTAAATGTCTGAAATGTAATATTCCACTCTCTCCGTCTGTTTGCTTATTGGCTATCTTGGAAGATGTTACCCTGGAAAAAAATACATGTCGCATGATTTTCACAGCCTTATGCATCGCAAAGAAAACCATACTCCTGAATTGGAAAAATAAAAATAATCTTAGCATTAATCAGTATAAAAATCTGCTGTTAGATCATATTAGTCTTGAAACAGCATCTGCCGACACATTGGATCAATCTCTGTGGGCTCCTTTGATCGGCTCCGTTACATAGTGAGGGTGGGTAGTCTGGGATCTGACCTTGTGGGGCCTTGGGGTTGATGTGGAGGTGGGTGTATGGGTTTGGGGCCCCGGGGGGGTTGCCGGGGGCTGGGCTCTTGGGGGTACCTGGGCAGGGGGGCACTGCTTTCCCTCTGGGGAGGGCCTGGGTGGTTCTGGGGGATGTCTGCTGGTGGCTGCATGCAGGCCCTCAGGTGGTCTATGGCGGCGGTCGTGGGTCACCGATCTGGTAGCCTGGCTGTGCTGATGTGGGTTCGGGGTGGGCGCGGGGGCTTGGGGTTCTGGGGGCTTGTCGCCCCCGGGCTTGGGCCTGTGGGGTTCGGGGATCTTGGGCTCTGGCGGGTGGGTTGCCGGGCTCTGGGCCGGCTTGCGCTCTAGTGCCCGGTTCTGGGCGGGGGCCTTCGGCTCGCTGGTGGGTTGTGGGTCATGGGCTGGGGGGTTGGGTGTTTGGGGGCGTGACCAGTGGCCCCTAGGAGGGGGTAGTTTGACCCAGCCTAGGTGTCTAGTGTGCTATGTGTTTTGAGAGATGTCCGAATGAGGGGTGGGTGTAGTATTTCTTCTGGAGTGGGGATGGGGTGGATGTCCTTGGGGGCGGCCCGGGACTGTGCATGGCCGGCTGGCTGGCCCCTTTCCTGTGGTGGGGGCTCGCTCCCGGTACTTCCTGGCACTGTCGGCGGTTGGGCGGGCGCTCTTGGCCGGGTCGTCCTGGTGGGGTTTGGCTCCATCTGGTAGCGGGCTGACTGCGATCTGTGAGGGTCCTGGTGGCCCTCGGGTGTGTAGGCTGCTGGTGCAGCTTCTGGCGGCCCTCGGGGCTCTGTCCCTCTCTGGTCTGGAGCTCAGCGGGCCTGGCGGTCGGTCCAGATGGAGAGGTGTCTTGGCCTCAATCCCTGGGTGGACCTTGGAGGTGCATGGTGAGGGATGGGGAGAAATAACTGTGAGAGCAAATGCTCCCACAGGG
>NW_023620745.1:4517-6287 GCF_014905685.2 Nematolebias whitei
GGGGGGGGGGGGGGGGGGGGGGGGGGCTGTTGGGTCAGTGGGGGAGCTGACCCCCTGTGGGAGCATTTGCTCTCACAGTTATTTCTCCCCATCCCTCACCATGCACCTCCACCCTCTTCATTTCAATTCCATACATTTAGGGTTGTTTGGGCTCGGGTGTGCTGCAACAATTTTACATCTTTGTTGACCATAGCCACCTGGGACTCAATTTTATTGTACACCTTAGACATTCATTCATAACATCCTCATGACATTCATATATAGGAATTTGAGGTGGGCACATGGCTATGGGTGGTGGGATGACCTTACTCTCACCCCCTGTGCCTGTGCTCACTTACAACGGTTGCATTTAGACACTAGGGTTTGGATAGAGTTGGGGTGGAGGGGAAACTGGCACCATGCCAGCCTTTGCTCCTTCTTCTTTCCTTTTTAATGGCACTATACAACAACACACATCAACAGCACATCTAGGGGTGGGGGTGTATGTGTCGGGGTCTTATTTTTAGTTATTTATTTATTTTATTTATTTATTTATTTTTTCTCCTCTTCCTACCCACCTAGTTCCCTGACTGCCATTCCGGGGGTGGGGTCCGGGAGAAGGGCAGGCCGTCGGGTGTTGACCAGGATTATGTGGGGGTTCAGGGTCTGGGGGGTGCCATGGGCGGTGCTGGCGCTGTGCTCTCCCTGGGGTTGTTTGGACCCCCTGAGCTTGGCTCTTGGGTGCCATGGTTGGCCCGCTGGCCGGGGTGGCTGCCGGGGCCTGGCGGGCGGTCGGCTGGGGGTGCGTGCTTGGTTGTTGGCGGTGTGTGGGGGTGGTCGGTGGCGTGTCCTCTTCATGGTGGGGGGGTATCCTGTCGGCGGGGCATGGCCTGGGCCGGGTCTGGGGTATTGGCTCTTCTCCGCTCAAGAATGAATGGGTTTACCTCCTGGGTTTGGGCATGGGCTGCCCCCTGTAGAGGGCGGGTACATGTCTTGGACCTGGGGGGTATAGAGTGTGTATCGGGAATAAGAATGAAATGTATCGTTATTGTATGTCTTTGAGTGAATGAATGTGAGATTGAGGTTGGGATAGTGTGATTGTGTATGTGTATGAATGGGTATTTGTTAGGCCGAGACTCGGACTGCCCCCTCTTTGATACAACTGGGGGTGCTTGGCATCGCGCCCCTATCGCGCGGCCCCCTGGTGGGGTGTGCCCTTGCCTGCCGGCGCGCTTGGGGCCCTTGGTATCGGGGGCTGGGCGCTTGGGCGTGTGTCGGCTCGGCCTGGTGTCTGCCTGGTGGGGCTCGGGTCCTCTGGCCCTGTCGGGCCTTGGCCTGGGTGGTGTGAGTCCTCGGTGCCCGGGCCTCGGTGCCTGGACCTGGACCTACATCGGTGCGGCGGGTGCCGACGGAGGCCTATGAGTTTGTCGCTGTTGGCCCCGGGGGGTCACTGTATGTGGTTGCTGGTGGGGATCTTCCGGTTCTCCCCTGTGGTCCGTTCTGGGGGGTGGGTGAGTGGTTCGCCCTGTGTGGGTGGCTCTGGGGGCTCCGCGGTCGGGGTCCCTCCTGGGGTCTTGGGCTCTGGTCCCCCCTTTTTCGTCTGCCTCTGGTCTTGGGGGTCGGGTCTCTGCTGCTTCACAATTACTAATAAATGTTCTATTAGAGAAGCCTTATACACTTATGCATGCTCACAATCACACACAAATAGAAGCAGGGATGTTTATGTAGGCTTTATATGTAGATATATAGATATGTATATGAATGTATATTCATGTGTATGTATGTATGTAT
>NW_023620746.1:0-477 GCF_014905685.2 Nematolebias whitei
CCGACCTGATGGCCGCGGGGCATTAAAACACAGACAGTCAGGAGGTAAAAGTTCCACCAAGGTGCTTGAATCATCCAAAGGCAACCAGGATTCCGTGAGAAAAAGAAAATCTAGTCCCTCGTCTTTAAAAAAGTCATTTAGGATAAAAGTCTTGTTGGCAACAGACCTTGTGTTGATGAGGCACGTCCTGATCTGGTCCGACAAAGAACCAGCCATGGTGGGGGTGGTGCGCGCCAACGGTTGCAGATTTTTAAAAACAACGCCTCCAGGACGGTCCAAGCGCCGGGCCGGTAGACAACACCCATATTTTCCCTGGTCCGGGCACGTAGGAAGCTGGTTGTGGAAATGCTGACCACGCAGAGCTTTGAGTTTTACCAGCCGGCCGGCACGTTTTCCCCGGCGTCTGGAGCGATATCTCCGAGAAGGCAGGCTTGGGGCCCAGCGTAAACAAGCAGGCACGTCTGCCAGAAGGGGTGG